>NW_026521865.1:0-165892 GCF_021234435.1 Artibeus jamaicensis | reverse complement strand
TAATTATTTTGGTATCATTAACAGCAGACTGGCCTACTGGCTGGCCTGCTGGAGGTGTGACCTTGTCCCTTGTTGCAACTGGGAGGCACTCCTTGTTTATAGCACTGACACGTGCCTTTGCCCCAGTACCTGGGGCATTATGAGTAGGAAATCAAGACAAATTAACAAGGACTATGAAGTCCTGTGGAGGAAAAGGGATGGCACAGCCTCTCCCTCAAGATGGGAGCACCTCAGAACATCCTGGCTACCCTCTCAGGAGAGCACCCTGATCCTTGCCTAGACAGACTTTATTGGTTTTGTTTTTATGTTTGTGTTTGTTTTTGCCAATGAGTTCACATACAAAATCATTTTCAGGCAGTTAACAGTAGGTAGTATGCAAAACTATTAGGAGCTTCTTCTGTATCAGCTAAAAGGCTACAAAACTTTGGGCAAACAAACTCATTTTTTGCTTTGGACTTTATTATTTTAATAAGAGCATTCTTTGCAAAGAGGCTTCACAGGATTTTACATATCCTTTCTCAGACCTAAGCACAGGGCTGCACCACCCCTCGGTCATTGTTTTCAGGCTTAACTTGGGCCGAGGCAGCGAGTAGTCAGCATTCTTGGAGAACTACCAGACAGACTGAGGACTCACCTCATCAAAGTTGGGGCCTTGGTTCCACCTTTCTTTTATATCTTCCCCCCAGTCTTTCCCTGGGCCTTCACGTGATCTTCCTGCTTCAGTGTTTTCCTCCTTGGGGAATTTTTTCCGATTATTTGAGCCTAACTGATCAAGCATTGAAATCCTTAGGGAAAAGGGAACAAACTTCTGTTCTCTGCCGGGGAGGAGACTTCTGTCTCCTCAGTGGGTGAAAGTCTGAAGTCCACTCACCCAGTCTTGCTACCACACGCTCCACTGAAACCATCAGGCAGTTCCCAACATTGCTCATGACAAGGCTCACTGTATGAGAGCTTGGAGATGGTTTGCTCAGTACCATTGGACCATGCTGTCAAAGTTACTACAGAAGACTAGGAAGGTAGAGGATATAGGAATGCTAGCAATTGTGGAGGAGTCAGAAATGGGGTTACAGAAGAAGATCCACATGGGATTTAAACCTGAGGCATCATAGCCATAGGCAGTGGGGCGGGGTGGCTTGACCAATTTGATTTTGGAGAGTGGACTGGGGGGGCTCTCTTGTCCACACATCTTAGGAAGTAGGAAAGCATGATGTAGCAAACATCTGGAATGCTGTCTTAATGGTTGAAAGGATGCAGAGGATTCCCCCGGCTGGCCATGAGGAGGTAGTTTTGTATTAATAACAGGAGCCTTGCTGAGCTGTGGACTTCTACTTTCTTTCCCTGAGATAGGGTACCCCTGATTGGCTCAGTTTGGCAAGAGAGGCACAGGACTGAATGTGCAGGCATTTTATGGGGACTTTGGGATTGAATGGTGACATTCTGCCATTACTATAAACCCTGTGTAACTTTTGAAGAATACTTTTTACCAAAGTCTGGCACTGAGTGCTATAATTCTTACCTGGCAATGGGAAGAAAGAAAGAAAACTGGATAATAGACTCACCAAAGACAGGGGGCTGTCTGTGAAATAGTATCAGTTGAAAATGCTAGATATTTAGAAGGCTTGAATAATTAAATATACAAAATCTTAAAAATAGTGTAACATCAGATGACTGATTTGTGGTATTTTACTTCATTCCCGGGAGCAAGTAAAATGAACAATAGCTCATTTAGATAACGACCTACAAGCAAGTTATTGACTTTAAATCATGATTTCTCAACCCTCAGCATTATTGAGATTTATACTACATACTTTTATTTCATGGGATTGGCTTGGGAAACATATGGTATTTAGTAGCATTTCCTGGCATTTACCAAGTAGGTGAAGCAACTTTCCCTATTGATGAGAACCAGAAATATCTTCAGAATGTTCCTGAATGTCCAAGTGCCTTAGCACCCTCTGCCTTAACATTAAGCCTTAATGCTTTCAGAATCTCCATTGAAGAGTTAATGCTTCGAGTGACCCTGCTATGAGACTTTAGACCAGACGGTTTGAAGTATTGATTTATCATTTATTGTCACAGGAATCCCTAGAATATGCAGGTAGGATAAGTAAACAATGCTCAACTAAACAACATTCTGGAATGGATCCTCTACATGAAGGAATTACACATAAGAAGCTCTTTTATGAGAAAAGCAATCACTAAGGTACTATACTCTCAAACATTATGGAAAGCATAATATTTAGATTTCTGGTTTTGTGCACAGTCTTGGAGTGGGGGGAATGAGTATTGTTTAACAGTTTTTCCTTCCACAAGGACAAGGATCCTCCTTGGGAGAATTGAATTGAAATGCATTTGTATTTTTTTAAAGTGTTCCATTCTAAGATCCATTATAAATTTTTTCTAACGTCACGGTATTTGTTAATACAAATTTGAATAAAAATAGGTTTGTTCTATAATGGCTTAAGAGTTAAGAAGCATGTATAAGCATAATTATTTCTGGCAAATTAGTGAAAATAGATATTTTTGTAGTATTTTTCTAGGTTTTCGACTTCATTTGTACTGAACAAGTGCAGGAAATTATTTTTTAAACCTACTTTTAGCTTTCAGGCTACTGATATACAGGCTTCTGTACATTTAGATGAGTAGGATTGGTTTGATTTCCCCCAAATATCCCTTATTTAAAAAGTGAAAGAAAGGTTTGATTGTTCTTACTAAATTATAAGAATATATTTGTTTTTTGTATTTTTGCAAAATGGGAGTTGTATTTAAATTGATTGGGAATTTGAAATGAGTTTAGTATTTTTGAACTAAAAAGTCTTCAGTGTGTTTGATAGTAAAAGATGGAATGTTCCTTTTTTTTCTTCGAGGTTGACAATTGCATTTTTTGTGCTGCCTGGACTGCATATGTTGGATTCCCTAGATGTGGTGAGCACAGAGGACGTGATAGAGTGGATTTACTCCCTTCAGATCCTTTCCACAGAAGACAGTGAGTGAGTTGTTAGCATTCTGTTTTTAGTGTGACTAGTTGTACCTGGTGTCAGTATGTGTTTGGATTAGCATATTGTTGTGTTTATTGGTAAACTATTAACATATTTTATTCATCTATATTTTTCTCATAATGGAGCACTCCCATTTGGTTCAAATACTACACTTACTAAGTGCCTAATGTATAATCTTTCCTGAGAACAAATTAGAATGGTCTGGGACTAAAAGAGTCACAATTGCTGCATCATCCTGTGTTATGCATGTTCACATTGATGGCTGCTTGTTGATTACTTGTATTCGATTTAGTTTGATTACTTGTATTCTATTTAGTTGATTACTTGTATTCGTTTGACTAGTTTTGTACCATTTGCTCTTTTTTGGGTGTCTTCACTGAAAACCTTTTTCATCAAAAAGTTTCTTTTCCATCTCCTGGTCATCTTCCCTCTAATGTTTCACTAGTATTTCTTCAGTGATTTCTTCGAGCTCACTCTTATGCCTCAGTCATTTTCATACTACTTAAGACTTTACAGATTTTGATCAATTAAATGAATTTTCAAAATTTAGAAACTACTACTCAACCAAATATGCATGAGTTTTATTAACTCCATTGCTCACTGTGTGGAGTGTAAAATACCTAATATCAGTTTAACTTAAGAATGATAGAAATTCTAACCTGAAAGGTGAAGCTAATAAGCTCTCAGGAAATCACACCATTTTTATCTGAGGTTACCATATACCTGTCTTTAAAGAGTCAGCATTTATAAATTAACAGCACTGTCCATTGGTTGGAGTGGTCATGAATAAATCTCACCTAGATGAACTTTTTTTTAAGATTTTACTTATTTATCTTTAGAGGGAAGGGAAGGACAGAGGGAGAGAAACATCAATGTACGGTTGCCTTTCGTGCGTCCCCTGCTGGGAACTGGCCTGCAGGGAACATGCCCTGCAACCCCATGTATGTGCGCTGTCTGGGAATCGAACCACGATTGTCTGGTTCGCAGGCCCGCACTCAATCCACTGAGCTACACCAGCCAGGGCTCACCCCTAGATGAACTTTAAATAAGCTAATAAGCTAAACCTTCATTTAGTGTGAAAGAGGCTTGATCTGTTGGAGATAGTTTATGGCTTTGTACTTTGTTGTGGGGGCAACTTTGCCAGCAAGTCCCACCTCCCACCATGGATGAAAGTAAAACTATAAAACACGATCTGCCTGGGGAGGAGAGGTGGCCAATCTCAGAGGAGAAAGGTCAAGAGGCCCTTCCTCAATGGCTATTATTGGTTTGTAATACACAGGAATACAGGAGGTAAGGACCAGACAGTGAATACCATTTCAAAGGAATCCAACGGCTTAGTCTGAGTCAGTCTGTCAGGGAGAAGGGGGTTGCAGAAACTTTGGGAGACATATTCATTTTCTGCGTAGACCTTAACATATGAAAGAAAGCACTCTTAGCAAAGCAGGCTCCATAGGATGTTTAGGAATTCTTTCTTATGCCCAATCACTCTGGATCTCACTCTAGCTGCAAGAGGCTGCACCTCCCCAGAATCACAGGTTTTCAGGCTTAAGTGGATTAGAGCCAGTAAGAGATTCTCCAAAGAGGACGTGGGGACTAGGGCTATGTCAGAATAGCTTGGGGGGTGAGGGTCCATCACTCCCTCTTTGTGGCATCCCCCCCCCATTCCTTCCATGATGGCCTCCCAAGTGATACTATCTGGTTTAGGTTGCCCCTCCTTTGAGCGATCTTTGACTACCCCACCATGTATTGGGGGCAGGGGCGGAAGCAGAGACAAGCTTTTTGTGTTCTCGTGGCTCACATTCTGGAGGTCCTTCACTCAGTCTTAGCCATAGGGGACAGTTACACCTCCTGAAACTAGGGTAGACCAATTCCCAAAACTTTGTCGGTATTGAAATTCTGACTGCTTGTTTCTGTGTGTTTTAAAATCTGTGCCTCTGGATAAATGCTTGTTCAAAATGAGCATTTTGCCCTGGCAAATGTGCCTCAGTGCATTGATTGCTGGGCTCAAACTGAAGCATTGCTGGTTAGATTTGTGGTCAGGGGAGCAGCCCTGGGTTAGGGGAAGGTTACCAGTTGAGGCAGGCAAGAGGCAGTCAATCCATGTGTCTCTCGCACACTAGTGATTCTCTACCTCTCTACCTCCCTCCCTTTTCTTCTCTCAAGAAATAAGTAAATAACATTTACACGAGGTCTGTCAGAGCTCCACACATAAATATGTAGTCACTTTTCACCAGCTATGTGAAGCAGCATGTGTGATAAATTGCTCAGTCCCTGCAGACTCTAACATGTTGGTGAGTAGGATTTATTGAATGCTCTGCTAAGAGTACTTGGCTAAATGGGTGCAGAAGGGCTTTGATAAATTACAAGACGTGGTCCTCATTCTCTAGGAGCTTATGGGTAATTCTAGTAACCTGCAAGTAGAAGTAATTTGTGTTTTCCCTTTGTACCAGGATTTTTATTTCTTTACTAGCTTAAATGGAAATCTGGGATTTTGTTTTTTAAGTTGTATACTAGGCAGATGTAAAGGTAGTATTACAGATTCTGACTTTTGTTCTTATACAAAAAAATGTATGCCCTGGACAAATTATACAGTGTAGTGCCTTAAAGAAATATACCTCACATTATACATATGGGAAATTTTACACTGTGTTACACAGAAAAGCTATTCTGTTTTTTCTAAAATGTATATTTTACTTAGAAAAAAATTATTGATCTTCAGCCCCCCAAATTAAGTAGCCATGATTTCTGTAGGAAAGTATGGACTGTAATTACTTAGTGAGGGCACTCATACTATAGGTTACGCTTACCAGAACACTTACTACTTTTTTGCCATGCTTCTTAATTTTGTGTTTTCTTATATTTTCTCTCCACATCTAAGGAATGTTGGCTGGCTCTGTAATTGAGCTGTGGGTGGTTTTTTTTTTAAATATATTTTACTTATTTATTTTTTAGAGAGGAAGTGGAAGGGAAGGAGCAAGAGTGAGAGAAACGTCAATGTGTGTTTGCCTCTCTTGTGTCCCCTACTGGAGAACTGGCCCACAAGCCAGGCATGTTCCCTGACTTTGGGAATCAAATCAGTGACCCTTTGCTTCACCAGGCCTGTGCTCAATCCACTGAGCTACACCAGCCAGGGCTGAGCTGTGTTTTTGTCTGTCTTTATTACGTGTTTACTCCCCTCTATCATTATGTAAGTGAAAATGAATATTTTACTACCCTTTAATTTCCATATTCTTTTGAATGGCTGCTTCCTTTTCTTGTTGTTTGATCTTTTGTTGTGAGAGATGTGCTGACTCTTTTAGCTTTCATCACAATGCTGAAGGAACTTCATAACCATCACTTATAACCCCTATTTGACTGTATTTAGTAAAGATGAGCATAATGTGCATTCTGTGACCCAGCAGTTCTTGCCCCTAGTACATAGCCAAAAGATACTACACTAAGATGTTCATTGTAATACTTATTCTAAGAGCACTTTTCTAATATTTACTATAATTGACGAAGGTGTTTACATTTTTTTAAAAATGGTGGTTGGTACTCACCATCTCTCTTGGAAACCATTCAGAGTTCTGTTCTACATTGTACTGTCATCTCCATGGACTCCATTGATTTGAAGCCCATTGCAAAGTTCTTGAACAATTAGCACTGCTTAACTGTTGCTTATAATGTTTTTGCTTATGTATTAATTGTAAACTTCTGGAGGACTGAAAATGTGTTTGACTTTCATTTGTCTTCCCTCTCAGTGCATAAAGCATTGCTGCATATCAGCAGTTGATGAATTGTTAAATCACATGTACCTTCTCCACTTTTTAGTGTTCCTTCTTCCTGTATTTTCACATTTAGCCTAGAGCATCCTCTTGTAATTCCAATATCTTCTCACTCTTAAGGCATCTGCAGAATGGGTAGAATGTGCTTTCTGTGACTCATAGGTTGGTATTTGTCCTACTCTGTGACAGCATAAAAACTCTTAAAAATTTAGAGGGTTGGTCCAAAAGTCCGTTTGTTTTTTCTGTACAGTAAAGGACACATTTTTCATTTTCACCAATACCATGGAATAATGTTGATCTCAAGTAATGTCTCAATTTGATCTCTGTCTACTTTGACCAGTCTGCCTGACCATAGAACATCCATCCCGTGAGAAATCTCTAGCACAAAACTTCACAAACCACTTTTGACACCTTCAGTGTCACAACATCTTCCGATGCTCTGCACAAATCTTTTTTACCATTTCAGTTGTGTTTTAAACTTTCTTGAAACAGTGAAGCATAAAGTGCCAAAAAATGTTCTGTATTTTCTTCCATCTTCCATATTAACATGTGCACACAAAAATTCACCAATTATGATGTGTATTTTAATACACACTGACATTACAGCTGTCACAATATAACCTAACAAAATTGTTTCACGTGAAGTTAAAGAGAACTAAGTGCTACTAGAACTATCTTACAGCCAAAAAACAAACAACAAACAAACTTTTGGCCAACCCAGTAAGAATGTTATATGAAACACATAAATGAAAAATTTTATAGATTTCATTAAATAAATACTTAAAATTTTTTGGTAGCAAAAGATAAAAGACAAGTGACAGACTTGGAAGGAATTGTGGTAATATAAGTAATAGACAAAATACTGACATTGTTTATATTGCTTGCCACATGTCCGTCTACACTGAAGAATTCTTGAAGATTGAGAAGAACACGATAAATGACTTCAGAAAATGACAACATGTAGGAATAGGTAATCACTAAAGTAGTATAGATAGTCAAGGAATACATAAAAAAGAGGAATAACCTTACTAGAAATCAAGGAGATGTAATAGAAGTATGGATATTATGTTATGTTTTACCTAACGTCAATTTAGCAAAACCTTTTACAAGTTGGCAGGAATGTGGGGGAAAGAGCACTTTATACTTTTGGTGGAAGTGACAATTACTGCAGTCTTTTTCAGGGTATTTTAGCAGTACAGTTTTTCACCCTGTCTGACATATTCTTATGTGTATTGAAAACTGGCCCCCTGGGGCATGTTGACCCAGAACCACAGAATAGGACTTTAATTGGAATAAGGGTCTTTGTGGTATAGTTATGGTAATAATGATATTGAAATTAATCACTGGTGTTTTTATAAGAGAAAGGAGAGGGGGATGTGAGACACAGAAGAGAGGCAGAGAGGGAAGGGAGGTATGAAATGGAGCTCCCTCAGAGCTTCATAAAGAGCCAACTCTGCCAACACATTTATTAGACTGCTGGGCTCCAGAATGATGAGAGAATGGATTTCTGTTGTTCGCAAGCCATTAGGTTTATGGTACTTTGCATAATTAACCTTGCAGGCTAATACATGTGCACAAAAAATATATGTACAGAAATATTTGGGTCTTACTTATTTTTAATGGATTTATTCTTTTTTTATTGTTATTGCAATGAATTAAAAGCAACATAAATGTTCACTAAAGTGTGGGGGCAGTTTTTCTCAGAACTCCCCCAGTCTGCCATGGATGAAAGTAAAGTAGACAAGAAAAAACTCCTAGAGGTGGCCAGTTTCTAAAGGGGGAAAAGTGGTAGAGCCCCTTCCTCCAATGGTTTTTATTGGGTTGTAATACACAGGAATACAGGGGCTGCAATGATCAGACAGTACATAACATTCCAAAGAAATCTGAGGGCTTAGTCTGAGTCAGTGTCTGTGAGGGAGAGAGTTTTGCAGAAATTTTGGGTGGCATACTCATTTCCTTCTCTGACCCTTACATATGAATGAAAGCACTCTTAGCAGATTTCACAGTTTTCTCAAGAGTTCTTTGTGATTCCAGATTTTTGTCTGGGACACACTCTAGCAAGGGTAGGAGCTGCACCCCTCCCCATCTGGTACTCAAGATTAAGGGCTTAGAGTTAGGGAAGCACTTCTCCCAGAGGACATGGGGACTCAGGCTATGTCACATAACCAGAGGGCACGGGTCTACTGCTTGCTCTTTGTTGCAGTCCCCTGAGTCCTTCAATGATGGCCTCTCAAGTGCTCCAGTCTGGCTTAGGTTGCTCCCTACTGTGAGGAGACTTGCTCACCATGGAATTGAAACCATACTTTAAGGCAGGGAGAAAACTAAGGCAGTGTTTGCTACCAGAGACAAAGCTTTGTCTTCACTGGCTTGCATTCAGGAGGTCACCACAGCCTTAGCCACAGCAGGGTTAGGGTTACAATTCCTGAAACCAGTCAGGGAAGTCCACAACACTAAAGGTGAAACAGTCAAACTCTCGTCTAGTAAATAATACTCTGTGGTAGTAAAGTGGTTGGAGGCAGATCTGCATGTGTACTGACATGATGTCCATATGTACTGACATGAAACCACTCATTATACGTGGTTAAATTATAAATACCAACATATGCAGAGGCACATTTTGTTTTAAAGAGTTGTAAACATAAATGCATAGGAAAAACTGTAAAAGGATACATAGAGAAAAATCCAGTGGATGGGAAAATAGATGGAAACAGATAGGGATGCAAGAATAAGGTACTTTAATTTTATTCTATGTATCTGCATTGCTTGAACGTTTACAAGAAACATGTTACCATATTTAAAAATTTGAGTTAAAAAGTCAGTCAAATCTCTTAAAAACACAATAAAAATAAACATTGCTATTTTAAACAATATTTAAACAATGTAAACAATCAAAAATAAATAATATTTATGTCAACCAATACATAAATATTGGTGTTTTGCTCATGGCAGAAACAAAAATATAAAATTTATATTTTATAAATTTCCAAAGCATTGCCAAATTCCTTGATTAAATTAGTTCTTCCAGGCGGATGCTGGGAAGATGGTGACGGAGTAGGACAGAGCGGATTCTGGCTCCCATACTCGTCGGTGAAAATCCTGGCAGCTCTATAGAGAAACAGCACAATAAACCTTCGGTTACCCAGCATTTATGAAATTAAAAGACCAGAAATTGTGACCGACACTGAAACACCAGACAGTGGCAGAGTCAACTACGGGAGCTGGGACACAAGCAGCCCCTGTGACGGGCCTGGGTGCCAGAGGAGTCAATTAAGGGAGCCGGGACACTCACCAGTGGTAGGCGACCAGTGCTAGGACCAGCGGGAGAGTAGGTGGAGATGGAGAACGTTAAGATACCTGAAGGAGTCTGCACCACTGAAATTCACAGGTATTATACCACAGAAGTTCACACCATAAACCCGGGGAGTCAGAACAGACCAATTTTAGAAGCTGAGGCTAACAAGAAGAGTCTCAAACAATGGGAAGACAAAGAAACAATCCCCGAATGAAAGAAAAAGCAGAGACTTCAGAAAGAATGTTAGATGAAATAGAGGCAAGTCAACTATCAGATATTGAATTCAAAGCACTGGTTATCACGAAGTTCAGAGAGCTCACAATGAGCTACCAGAAACTACAGGGGAGCTACAGTGATCTCTCTGCAAACTACATCAACATGAAAAAGAAATGGAAACTATCAGCAAGGGACAAGAGGAAATGAAGAATACAATTTCCAAGTTGAAGAATATGGTAGGAAGTTTCAAAGGTAGAATAGAAGAGGAGGAGGATCAGATTAGCGAGTTGGAGGACAAAGTAGAAAGCATCTCACAGAAAGAGCAAGAAAATAAAAAGAGGCTCAGAAAGAATGAAGAGAAATTAAGAGATATGCAAGACAATATGAAACGTAATAATATCCGAATAATAGGAATACCAGAAGGAGAAGAAGAAGAACAAGGGATAGAAAACCTATTTGGAAGAGTAATGAGAGAAAATTTCCTAATTTGATGAGAGAGAAAAAATCACACAAATCCAGGAATCACAGAGAGTCCCAATCAAGAGGAACCCAAAGAGGCTCACTTTAAGACACATCATCATTAAAATGGCAAAATTTCAAGACAAAGAGAGAATCTTAAAGGCAGCAAGAGAGAAAAAAGAAGTAACACACAAGGGAGCCCAAATAAGGTTAGCTACTGAATTCTCGATGGAAACACTCCAAGCAGGAAAGAGAATGACAAGTAATATCCCAAGTAATGAGAAACAGAGGCTTACAACCAAGGCCACTTTACCCAGCAAGGCTCTCAATCAAGATAGATGGCCAAATAAAGAGCTTCCAAGACAGAAGAAGTCTAAAAGAATATGCCTCCACCAAACCAGCTCTACAAGAAATATTAAAAGGACTGCTTTAAGGAAAGGAAGGAAAATAGGGAGACAGAGAGAACACAGGTACAAAAATGGCAATGAATAAGTACCTATCAATAATAACCTTAAATGTAAATGGATTAAATGCTCCAATCAAAAGACATAGAACAGCTCAATGGTTAAGAGAGCATGACCCTCACATATGCTGCCTACAAGAGACCCACCTCAGGACAAAAGACCATCACAGCCTTAAAGTGAAAGGCTGGAAACAAGTTTTCCAAGCAAATGGACAAGAAAAAAAAAATCTGGGGTAGCCATTCTTATATCAGACAAAATAGACTTCAAAAAGGGGCCATAAAGAGAGACCCGGAACATCACTTCATTATACTCAAGGGAAAATTCCACCAAGAAGACATTACCATCATAAATACATATGCACCCAAATATATCAAGAAAATCTTAGAGGACTCCAAGAAACATATTGACAGCAACACAATTGTAGTAGGGGATTTTAACACCTCACTGTCAAAAATGGACAGATCTTCCAAACAAAACGTCAACAAAGATATTGGGGCATTAAACAGCACCCTAGATGAAATGGACTTAACTGATATACATATATAGAGCCCTTCATCCCAAAGAAGCTAAATACACATTCTTTTCAAATGCACATGGAACATTTTCAAAGATAGACCACATGATAGGCCACAAAATGAGCCTGAACAAATTCAAGAAAATTGAAATCATACCAAGCATCTTCTCTGACCACAAGGGACTGAAATTGGAAACCAACCCCAAAGGAAAAAAAAAACTCAAAGCACCCAAAATCATGGAGACTGAATGGTATGGTATTAAACAATGAATGGGCCAAGATTGAAATTAGGAAGAAATGAGAACATTTCTGAAACAAATGAAAACGATCTCACAACACCCAAAACTTATGGGACACAGTGAAGGCAGTCCTGAGAAGGAAGTTCATTGCAGTACAGGCTTACCTAAAGAAGATAGAACATTTCAAACAAACAACCTAACCCTACGCCTGCAAGAACTCCAGGGACAACAACAAAGGCAGCCCAGAGCAAATAGAAGGAAGAAAATAACCAAGATCAGAGCAGAACTAAATGACATAGAAACTAAAAGCACAATTCTAAGGATCAGTGAATCCAGGAATTGTTTCTTTGAATAGATAAACAAAATAGACAAGTCTTTAAGTAGGCTCCTCAAGAAAAGAAGAGAGAGGACACAAATAAACACAATCAGAAGTGAAAGAGGAGAGATTACAACTGATACCACAGAAATAGAAGAGATTGTAAGAAATTACTATGAAGAACTGTATGCCAAGAAATTTGAAAACCTAGGGGAAATGAACAAAGTTCTAGAAAAATATAACCTTCCAAAACTCAATGAAAAAGAAGCAGAAAACCGGAACACACCAATAACAGCAAAAGACATTGAATCAGTAATCAAAAAACTCCCATCACACAAAAGCCCTGGACCAGATGGTTTCACAGGAGAATTCTACAAAGCATTTAAGGAAGAGCTAATCTCTATTCTCCACAGACTATTCCAAAAAATCCAGAAGGATGGAAAACTCCCAAATTCTTTTTTATGAAGCCAGCATCATCTTACTTCCAAAACCAGATAGAGACACAATAAAGAAAGAAAAATTCAGGCCAATATCCCTGATGAACATAGACACTAAAATTCTCAACAAAATATTGGCAAATCAAATCCAACAATATATCCAAAAGATCATACAACGTGACCAAGTGGGATTCATCCCAGGGATGCAAGGATGGTTCAATGTTTCCAAATCAGTAAATGTAATACATCACATAAACAAAAGTGATCCCCCACTTGTAATACATTACATCACACAGCAACGTTTTTACTGATATGGTTCCTAGACAAAGGAACATAAAGGAAAGAATAAACAAATGGGATCTCATCAAAATTAAACGTTTCTGCATGGCCAAAGAAAACAGTATTAAACCAAAAAGAGAACCAACTGTATAGGAAAACTTATTTGCCAATGATACTTCAGACAAAGGTTTAATCTCCAAAATATACAAAGAACTTACATGACTCCACTCCAAGAAGACAACCAACCCAATTAAAAAAATGGGAGAAGGACTTGAACAGACACTTCTCCAAGGAGGACATACAGAACATTCAGAGACACGTGAAGAAATGCTCAATATCGTTAGCTATCAGAGAGGTGCAAATTAAAACCACAATGAGATACCACTTTACACCGGTCAGGATGGCTATTATAAACAAAGCAAGAAACAACAAATGTTGGAGAGGTTGTGGGGAAAAGGGGTCCTTAGTTCACTGGTGGTGGGACTGCAGACTGGTACAACCATTATGGAAAACAGTATGGAATTTTCTCAGAAAACTAAAAATCGACCTGCCTTTTGATCCAGCAATTCCGCTGCTAGGGTTTTATCCTAAGAACCCCCAAACATCAATATCAAAGAACCTATGCACCACAATGTTCATAGCAGCACAATTTACAATGGCCAAGAGATGGAAGCAACCTAGGTGCCCATCAGTAAATGAATGGATCAAAAAAAAATGTGGTTCATATACACGATGCAATTCTATGCAGCAGAGAGAAAGAAGGAGCTACTACACTTTGCAACAACATGGATGGAACTGGAAAGCATTATGCTGAGTAAAATAAGCCAGGGGTTGGAAGACAAATACCATATGATCTCACCTTTAACAGGAAGCTAAACAACAAAACAGACAACCAAGCAAAATGAGAACAAAGACACTGAAATAGAGAACAGGGGGGACAGTGACCAGAGGGGAGAGGGGAGGGAATTTAAGGGGGGAAAAAAGGGAGGGATTTGGAGGATCAAGTATAAAGGACACAGGGACAATAACTAAGTGGGGTTGAAATGGGAGGGAGGTGGGGTGCATGGGGGAGGGGTGGGCTGGGTTAGGAGAAATAAGCAGAAAATTGTACTTGAAAAATAACAAAATTAAAATAAAAAATAAAAAAAAATTAGTTCTTCCCCTGATCTTCATTTCCTAAGAGAGGAAAATGAGAGGCAGTGTGATTTAAGAGACCTGCCCCCAAACCACACAACTTAAGGGGCACAGCTAGGCTGAAATTCCAGGCTTGTGACTCAGAAGTCCTAGTGTTTTCTTTACTGAAGTCTGTTGTGGAGACTGTTGTTTGTGGCACTTAAGTACATTGTGGATTATCAATCAGACTTCACCGTGGCCTTTCACTTAACTCTGGAGTTGTAAAGATCCTAGTGGTATCAGTGCGTGGTCAGTTTTCATCATCAGCATTTGCAAGTTTTATAGAATCACAAGGGATCAAGGTGGAAATTGTGTGCTCCTTTTTTTTCAGCAATAGCACAACTAGAGAATTTTAGAGCTAGAATAGAGCAGGGAATATTGTAGTCCATCATTTTACAAAAGACAATATTAAGGTTCAGAGAGATGTATCATTTGTTCACAGTAATATAGCTATGTAAGGATAGAGGCAAATTAGAATGTAGTTTTTTAGATTTCTTAGGTTACTGACTTTTTTTTTCCCCCTTAAAGATTTCATTTATTTATCCTTAGAGGGGAAAGGAAGGAGAAAGGGAGAAAAGTATCAATGTATGGTTGTCTCTCATGCATCCCTCACTGGGAACTGGTCTGCAACCAAGGCATGTGCTCTGACTGGAAGTCAAACTGGGATCTTTTGGTTCACAAGCCGGCACTCGATCCACTGAGCTACACCAGCCAGGAGATTACTGACTTTTGAAAAATAATATGTTCTTCCACCCAGAAGCAGTACTCTGAAATAAAAGGATGGCCAAATAAAGGTTATTCAGTTAAAAGAATGCTCAAAGCATATTCCTTCCCAATCCAGCTCTGTAAGAGATGCTAAAGTGTTTGCTTTCAGAAGAGAAACAAAAAGAGAATGAGAGAGAAAGAAACACAGGGAGGGGGAAGCTAGCAATTAGTAAACACCCAGCCATGATTACCTTCAAGGTAAATGGATTCATGCTGCAACCAAAAGACAAAGAAGAGCTGAATGTATAAGAAATCATGACTCATGTATATGCTGCAGACCACAAAACCAGTCTCAGAAAAAAGACCTACACAGACTGAAAGGGGACAGCTGGAAGCAAATATTCCAAGAAAACAGAAAGGAAAAAAAGGCCAGGGTAACAATAATCCTGTCTCACCACATCTACTTCTAAAGAAGGGGTGGAAAAAGAAATCCAACAGATAAATTCATAATACTGAAGGGAGCAATGCACCAGAGAGCCATACACTGTGTAAATATACACACACCCAATGTTGGATCACCCAAATATAAAACAAATCTTGGAGGAATTCCAGAACAATATTGACAGTGACATAGAGTGGGGGATTTGAATACCCCACTGTCAAAAATGTAAGGAACTACCTAACAAAATATCAACAATGGTATTGTCATATTGAACAATGTCCTGGATCAAATGGACTTAACTGATATGTAGAGAACCTTTCATCTCAGAGACACAAAATGGAAATTCATTACACATGCACCAGGATGATTTTCAAAAATAGAGCACATGATAGGACACAAAACAAGCCTCAACAATTTCAAGAAAATGGAGATCATATCAAGCATTTTATTTGGGCACAGGGAAGTGAAGGTGGAAAGAAATTTCAAGGGAAATACTCAAAAACACTCAAACTCATGGAGGTCCTGTAGCTGTCAAGGGTCAATAATGAGAGGAAGGAAGAAAGCAAAAACGTTCTGGAAGCAAATGCAAATAACTCACAAGAAGCAGAAGCTTATACCACACAGCGGAGGCAGACTTGAGAGGGAAGTGTATTGGGGAACAGGGCTGCTGAAACGACACAGAAACATTTGAAATAAAGTGCCTGACTCTATGCCTACAAGAAACAAAGGAAAAACAAGAAAGACTGCCCAGACAATGTCTAGTGGAGGAAATAACCAAGATCGGAACAGATTGAAACAACACAAAGAAGGCAACCACAATTCAAAGGAACAAGTAATCCAGAAGCCGATTGAACAACAAGTTGTTCAACAACTTGAACAACATCAACAAGCCTTTAAGGAGACCCATTAAACAAAAAAGAAGACCCGTATAAACATGATCAGAAATAAAAGAGAGCTTAGAGCTGATGCCACAAAGATACAAAAAATTATAAGAAACTATTATGAAGTATATACTAATAATTTGAAAACCTATGTGAAACAAATATGCTTCTAGAAAAATGTGATCTTCCAACAGTGAGTAGAGAAGCAGGAGAAAGCCTAGACAGAACAATTACAGCTGATGAAAGTTAAGCAGTGATGAGAAAAAAAACGCCAACACAGGAAAGACTTGCACCAGATGGTTTCATAGAAAAATTTTACGCAGGATTTAAGGGAACAGCTAAACCGTGTTTTTCACTGATTATTCCAAAAACTCCTAGAGGGACAAAGACTTTCAAACTCTTTCGATGCTGTTGCCATCCTCCCAATCCCTAAAATACATAAAAACAACACAAGGAGAGAAACCTTCAGGTCAATATCTTCTGTGAAGATAGACACCGCCTGCTAAACAATACATTGGGAAACTGCATTGAGCAATACATTAAAAAGGGGTCATACACCATGATCAAGAGGGATTCACCACTGGGATACAAGGATGGTACAATATTCGCCAATCGGTAATCATAATACTTCACATAGACAATACTGGACTCAAAAATTACATGTTCACGACAATAGATTTAGAAAGAGCATTTGATAAAGCACAGCACATATCCATGGGGAAAAACTCTTGAGAGGGTGGCAATAGGGGACGCATTCCTCAACATAGTAAAGGCCACATTTGAGAAACCTGTAGGCAACCTGCAGATCATCAGACAAAAACTTTCAGCTTCCCCACTAACATCAGGAACACTTCAAGGATGCCAGCTTTCACCACTCCTATAGAACATAGTATTTTAAGTCCTAAGCAGAGCAGTCATACAAGAAAAAAGACATAGAAGGCATCCAATTGGAAAGCAGGAAGGGAAACTGTCATTGTTTGCATATGACATCAGAGTGCACATGGAAAATCCTGTAGACTCTGAAGAATAATCTGCTGGACTGAAGAAGTGAATTCCTCAAAACTTCAGGGACACAGAGTCAATATTGAAATCAAGAGCACTGTTGTAAACATATAATGAAATCTCAGTAGAGAAAACACTGGAAGTAACCCCACTTGATAAAGCAGAAATGAAACTAAAGCACCTAGGAATAGATCTAAGCAAGGATATTAAAGTCCTGTAATCAGAAAAGCACATAAAACTGAGGAAAGAAACAAATGAAGACCCAAATGAATGGAACCATGCTCCGTGCACACAGTTTGGAAGAATTCACATCAACAAAATGTCCTTATATCCCTAAACCATTTATGCATGCATTGCAACCCCTGCTGAAGTACCAATGCCATATTTCACAAATAGAGAAGAAGCATTTCAGATATGCATATAAAAGCATAAGCAACTTTGAAGAGCTGCAGTAATACTGAGAAATAAGAACAAAGTAGGAGGGATCATGATGCCTGATATCAAGCAGGATTATGAGGCCACTGCAATCAAAACAGCCTGGAACTGGCATAAGAACAAACACATAGACTCATGGAACAGAACACAGAGCCCAGAGATATAACCAACTCTTTATGGTCATTCAGTGTGGGCAGAGGTGACAGCAGCATCAAATGGGGTCAAAATGGACTCTTCAGTAACAGTTCTTGGGACATCGGGGCAGGTACATGTGCAAAAATGAAACTCAATCAACAACCTATTCCATGCAAAGCACTACCGTAAAGGTGGAGAAAGGCCTGAAATATTAGTTGTGACACCATGGAAGTCCTTGAGGAAGGTATCAGCAGGGAAATCTGAGGTATTCCATGCATCAATATCTTCACTGATAGGTCTCCTAAAGCAAGACAGAGGGAAAAAAAAAAAAAAGAACACACACATGGGACCTCATCAAACTGAAAAGCTTGTGCATGGCTAAAGAAAGCAGCATTAAAATGCAAAGACTACCAACTAATGGGGAAAATGTCTATGCCAATTATACCTCCCACAAGGGCTTGATCTCCAAGATGTGGTAAAGATCTCACGTGATTGCACTGCAGCAAGGCTAACAACTCAATGAACAAAGCAGCTCATGCACTGAGGAGACACTTCTCCCAGTAGGACATAATAATGCCCACAGGCATATGAAAAGATGCTCAACATCACTGGCCTTCAGAGAGACTGATACAGATTAAAACCACAGTGAAAGACTGCTTCACACAGGTGAGAAGGGCCATCATAAACAAAGTTGCAAACACGTGTTAGAAAGGAGATGGAGAAAAGGGAATCCTAGTGTAAGTGTGCTGTTGGTGGGAAGGCAGTTATTCAGATGTTGCAAAGCCACATGGAATTTCCTCAGATAACTACAAGTGGAACTGCCCATTGACCGAACACTTTTGTTCCCAGGATTAAATCCTAAGAAGCAGAAAAGCCAATGCACCTCAGTGTTCATAGCAGCACCAATGTAGTAGCTTAGTACTGGAAGCAACCCAATAGCTTGTCAGTTATTGAGAGGATCCAAATAAAATGGCACATATACACAATATAATACTAGGTAGCAGAGAGAAAGAAGCAGCTTCTACCCTCAGCAAGAGCATGCTTGCACAACACAGCATTATGCTAAATGATATAGGCCAGGCAGTGAAGGACACATATCATAGAATCTCATATTTAACTGGAATCCTATCAACACACCAGGAAAGCAGGCAAAATATAACTTGAAAAACTGAAAGGGAGAACAATCTGACAGTCAACAGAGGGCATTTTAGGAGCCAGAAGGAAGGAAGCTTTCATGAATGACTAGAAGAAACACATTGAAAAAACAAACAAACAAAAAAAAAAACAACTTTTGGGTGGAAACGGGAGGGAGATGGTATTCACTTGTGCTAGGGTGACAACTGAAGACAAATGCAGACAGGTGTAAATGAAAAAGAAAACATGATTAAAAAATTAAATCAATATAAGTATAGGTGGAAATATAAAACAACAGCAATAACAACGACAGGAAATAGCAATTTAGTTTAGATAGCATGTTTAACACCATTCTTACACAAAGGATCTCCTATTTCTTCTTTACATGTTTTGTAGAATCAATCCAGAGAACACAGGCTCTCTGTCTTAATCCACTTTACCTCCCCCCTTGGTACTGATCACAGAAAGAGTTGGTGTGAGTTGGGAACACCATGTTGACTGCTTGGAAATGACAACTGACCAACCAAGGAAGCAGTGAGAATTTACAAGAAAACGGAATGAAGTAGTGAGTGGAACTCATATTCCCCTACACACACAACCAGTCTGGATGGTTTCATAGAAAAATTTTACGCAGGATTTAAGGAACAGCTAAACCGTGTTTTTCACTGATTATTCCAAAAACTCCTAGAGGGACAAAGACTTTCAAACTGGGTCATGGGGTTATGACCCATGGTGGACACATTACCCAGAACTAACAACTGAAAAATGTTTGGTGGGAAACCTCAAATACTTGGGCACACAGAGGAAGCACTTTTGATAAAACCTGTTGCACCTGCACAACTGCATACAAGATGTGGTAGATGGAGTGACCATCAGTTTAGCAGCTAGAGGAAAGGACCCACCAAATAAGACCCAACATCAATCAAAAACCCTGGGACATCTAGAGATCGACCATAATTGACAGTGAAAGAATAGGAAGTTCTGGAGTTCAAGAAGTCTGCACCGCTGAATCTCACAGGTCTCTGGCCATAGTGGTTCGTACGTCAAACACGGGGTGTTACAGCACATGCATTGAAGAAGCCAAGGCTAACAAGAGAAGAGTAAAAAACAAAGGGAAGTTAAAGAAAGTATCCCCAATTGAAGGACAGGTGGAAGTCACAGAGACAGTTAAAAATGAAATCCAGGACAGTAAACTGTGAGATATGAAGGTCAAAGCTGTGGTTAGAAGGCAGCTCAATGAGCTTACTGAGAACTACCAAACCCTACAGGGAAACTACAATGAATTCTGTGAAAATTCTGTTATCATGAGAGAGAAGATAGTACCTATTTAAAAAGGCCAGTACATAATGAAGAATACACCTTCTGAATGGAAGAACACAGGAGAAGACATCCAAAGCAAACTGCATGAAGTAGAGGCACAGACCAGCGAGCCAGTGCACAAGGTACAAGGATACACACAGAAAGTGCATGGGGAGGAAAAGACGTTCAGATAGAAGAAGGGTTTAGGGAATTACAGGACAACATGAAACACAGTATTATCTATACACTAGAAATACCAGGATGAGGAGGAGAGCAAGGGATAGTAAACCTGTTTTAGAAAGTAATGTTGGAAAACTTCCATAATTTGACAAGATAGAAAATAACACATGGCTGAAAACACAGAGTTGCAATCAAGGTGAAAAATTAGAAGACCAGTTTAGAATGTTGTCTTTCAAACAGAAGAGGGAAAATGATTCTTGCCACTACCTGTAAAAAGATAACTTTTTAGATACCGCAGTGTTACATTCTGAAAGAAGTTACTAAGAATTGCTTTTAACTGAGTAGAAAGCACTGCCACAAGCTGTGTAATCTCTACATAAATGAATAGTTTATACATCTTACTTTCTTGATTACCATTACTTTTCTTTTAAACAATGCTAAGCAGTTTTTTATTATAATCTAAGAATCTTTCAATATGTAAAATGTACTCACAAGGAAATAAGGTATACTTGTAGAATTCGTTCTTAAGGCTAATATTTAGTGTACCATTAATAATGATTGATATTCCCAGGAAGCAACAAAATATTTTCTGTGCAATCTACTAGGTACTTTCTCAGGTATTATCTCAGGGGATACACAGGACACTTTCCCTGAGGTAGACATGGTAGTATGTGCTCAGAGAATGTAGCTGTCCTCTTAGTCCAGCTGTCAGTCATCAATACCAGGGTGATGAGCTAAGAACAGATACCCCAGGCATAAATTTTTGTTTATTTGAAGGAATTTTAATAATATTAACTACTCTTCCTACCTCTCAAAAAGGAAACCTTTTTTCCCCTATTCAGTTGGAAGAAATTCACATAGAAAATGATACAGCTCCAGCCACTAAATAGTAATCTGACAAAATAAACAAATATCCATAAAAGACAGTGTCATCACTAATTGAAAAATATCTTGATAGAAAATGTAACCGTCAAAGCACAGATACCAAGCACAGGGAAAAACTTCAACTTTCTATCACTTAACAGTTTTTGTTCATCATGAACTCAATGTCCTTTCTGTTTTCCTGTCGTTAACTTATTTTCCAATTCTTCCACCATACTATATTCAATTCTGAAGTCATTTTTTTGGTTGTAGAAATGGCTGTTTATCTTTTTCCATATTAATAACTCTTTAGGAAAAAGAAGCACATGGCATAAATATGACAAATACATTTAACTGCTTATAATTTTAAGACACATAATAATCAGCACTTTATGTTTCAATTCATGCATCTAATGAGTCAAAAATAGTGTTCAGCTAATCTAACAAGTAATTTGAATTACTTAAATTATAAACATGTTGATTTAAGAAAATGCAGCCATATACACTTGCTTGGAAAACACATAGTTGTTTTGACTACTGCTTCCAACTCAATCTCACTGTGGCCTGAATGTGGTCACCACTGCTGATAGCTGCTTCCATTGGAAAACACTGTGAACTTTATCACCTGAACCAAGACAGTTACCCTTTGCTGGTGTGAATCTCCTAATCACCAAAATGTGCATAATGACAGCTCTCCACTACCCAGCAGGGCTGTGATCCACAGTAAATGAGATAATATACATGAGGGATCATTATACAGAGAAAATGTACTATGGAACTGCAAGTTATTAACAGTAGTAGGCGAACAATCTATGAATACAGAAATTATGGTATATTTCAGGGATATTGTCTACATTTACTTCACAGCTGTTCAGATTGAAGTTCATCTACAAGTAAGGTCTAATGTTATTCTGAATCCATAAGTACAAGAAACAAGCACGGTACTACCAAGAAACGTTTTTGGTTGGACAACTACATTTATTTTCTTGGCACCCGTTCTCTCTCTTTCAGAAGGTGGGAATTAATGTACACTTCTCCACTAATTAATGTATGTACACTTCTCCACTAATCCTGGATTTAAGGGTTTCTGGAGTTGCTGTGGCCACTTAGTTTCATACAACCTGAGGGCCAACTATGGGAAGGTGGAGTTCCCAAGTTTTTTCACTTTGGCACACAAGAGATATATGTGATTTTTATAATTCATACTTGGGAAAAAAAGATTAGACTGCACCAGAGCTACGTGGCCTCCCCAAAGACTGAGGGGGTCTAACTTAGCACTTGTGTTTCAGAGAGGAAGCAATGGGTAGTACTGAGATATCATATAGATTTCAGTCTTCAAGCCAATTCTAGGGCACTGGGGATGGTTACTGGGGTCCCAGCCTGAGACTAGGAAGGCTCTGGTTTGGGGGGTGGGGAAAATTACTATGATCAAATAGAAATTTCTAGCATTGGCACAGGTTACCCTACAGTGGTAAGTTAGTTAAGCCAAGGCATTCCTTCATTAAAAAATATTAAGCTACATGTAGACACTCAAAAGATAATAAGGGGAGTGACATCGCCAAACATAGGAAAAGATGCTCCACCTCACCTACAACAAATTAACTTTAAAAGTATAGCATAGTAACACTGTACACCAATCAGACTGGCAATTTTTTTTTCCAATTTTAAATAATATTTTCTAATGATAAAATTGTGTGGAAATATTTCAAGTTGTCTTTGGGACATAACTTGGCAATATATTACATGCGTGTTCATATACCCCTTTCTACTTCCAGGAGTATTTCATAAAGACATACTCACACATATGTAAAGTGCTGTGTATACATCAATGCTGCAATTCATTGCAGCATTGTTTGATTTTTAGGATAACAGACTGCACATAACCTCAATGTCCATCACTAAGGGGTAGGTCAAATTTTTATGTCACAGTGATACACTGGGATACAGTGCAGTGGTCCTACGTTCCATGCATTGATAAGGAAATATCCCCAAGGCACATTCTTTTTTTTTTTATATTAAATTTTATTTAGTTACTTTTCAAGTACATTTTTTTTTTTATCTATTTCTCCCATCCCACCCCACCACCCCCGCCCGGTCTCCCCAAAAGGCACATTCTTTTTGTAACAGACAGTTTATATGACAATGCTAAGTAATGCCTTATAGTAAAAAATGCTAACTGGAACCCCCCTTGTATACACTTGAATGGTATTATACTCTTCATATTACTCTAATTCAACAATTTTAACCCTCTTTCCACTCTGGATTATTTTATCATTCTGGCCTTTTGTCTTCTTGGTTTGTTTATGAATTCTAAATTTAATCCACTACATTATGTAAGTTCACCCCAACCTACTTAAGTGTGCATCTCTACAGATATTTCACTTACATCACTATTATCATGCTAGACAAGGTCAACAATTCCTGGGTATTTACGATACACTATTCTGTTAAAGGAAATAAGGAGCAATTATCCAGAACAGATGTTACCATTTATACTTTAAAAGACAATATAATAAGCCTTTTTATTCTCTTGTAAGGACAGATTATAAAATATATATGGGCTAATACACAAGAACCTAAAAACAGCAGTTGTCTGCATGGAGGGGCAGTGGGTGGCTGGGGTCACAGGAGAAGCAGAGGCCTTTAACTGTATACACCTTGACACGTATTGATTTTTAAATCATGCAGATGTATTCAATATTACCTACTTTCAAAATAGAAAAGAAGCATACTACAAATTATTGTCTTCTTGGTAAGCAATGACAAGTGCTGCATAGAAATATTCTCCCAACAGATTTTTCTAACACTCTTCTAATTAGTTTTTGAAACCCTTGTAACAGATACAGAAAGCCTAATGGTAGCTTGACAGTAAGCTAATTGTGTGTGAGGATATTGTGTATACAATACTGTAGTTACTGAAAACACTACACAGACTGTGGAAGCACAGCTGATAACAATGTTCCTGATGATTAAATAATCCAGATGTTGAGAACAGTGCATATAATTGATTTCCTCAAGTATTTGAGAACACTGCAAACTATAAAATACTGATATATATGAGAACCAAAAAGATTTTTGGTACTGAAAGTGCTTGAGACACTGGTTAAGTTGGGATAGTACAGCTGCCTAGAACACTGAAGATGTGAGCAATAATCAGGGATTTTGGGAACGTTGCCTGTGTTTGATCTAGCACAGGTGTTTATGAACCATACAGATGCTCCTATATATTGGTCAGGTTTTAGAGAAGAGAGAAGTCACTGAACTCTTATGTGTGTTTGACAGTATTTCAGTTTCTGAGATAGTAAATGTTTGAAAAGGAGACACCCTGTCAAACAGCTGGAGTTTGAGAGAGAGGAAGATTCTGAGATATTCCAGCTGTCTGATATCCCTGAAGGGCTAGTTTACTCCAGATATCTGACACCATTACAGATGCTGGTATAGTGCTCAAGTCTGAGAACCTTACAGATGCTGGAAAAGTACAGGTGAGTTGGGAGCACAGCAGGTCCTAAAATAGTCCAGGTGTATGAGTACACTGGGGATGCTGGGGAGGTACCTGTTTCAGAAAAAAAAAAACTGCAGCTGCTAAGAATAGTACTGGTTTTTTAGAACAATGAAGATGCTTTGGTTCTGCAAGTGTTTCAGGACACAGATAAAGCTGGTATAGACTACGTGTTTGAGAACAAGGAAGATACTAAGGTATTCCAGATGTTGAAGAATATTGCTAGGGTTGGGATCATTTAGATATTTGAGATGCATGCAGTTGATGTGGTGACATGCTAGGGGTCTAGGAATTATTGCAGTCCCTGGAATAAATGGGGTGTTTGAGAAGACAGAAGATGCCATGAAAAGTGCAGGTGAATTTCAAGGATACAGAGAGCAGTACAGTTCTGGTTTTCAAGAACTCAGAAGGTGCTGGAATATTGTGAGTGTTTTGGAGTATCATAGATGAAGGAATAGTGAAGGTGTTGGGAACAAAACAAAACTAGGATACTCCCAGGTTTTCAAAGCACTGCAGAAGCTGGGATAAACCAGGAGTTTTGGTAACTGGAGTAGAAGATGTATAAGCTTCTCTGAACTCCAGTGATGCTATTTCTGGTCCAGGTGCATGGGAAAACTGCAGGCACAGTGACATTCCTGGTGTTTGAGATCATTGCATGTGCTTAGTTAGTCCTCATTTACAACACTTGGCACATGTTGGGAGCAGTCCAGGTCTTGAGAACACTGGAGATATTCCATGTTGAGAACACGCTGGATAGTCCACGTGTTCTCACTGAAGATTGGGATACTCTGGGATGTGAGAACATGTCAGGCTCTGGGATAGTCGTAATGTTTGACAACCCAAATGCTGAGTCAGGTGGCTCAGAACAGTGAAAGATGACTGGAACAGTCCATGTGATTGAGAACACTGTCTGAGAACACTGAAGGTGTTGCAATATTGCAGCTGTTTGCACAGGTTACAGACTCTGAGAGGATTCAGCTGTTTGACAACAAAAAGCCGGACAGGTATCCCAGGTAGTTGAGAACACTGCAGAGGCTGCAATGCACCAGGTGTTTGGGAACACTGAAGATGCTAGTTATATGTTACATGTTTGAATTCCTTTAAGATGCTGGATTGCCAGGCTATTTGACAACTTTGAGACTCTGTGAGAGTCCGTGATTTTGGAGACTTTGCAGAATTATTCCCTTACCTGGGAATTTTCCAAAAGTTAAAAAATACTGCAGACCCAGTGTAGTCTGTGTGTTTGACAACATAGAAAAGAATGAGGGAAGCAAGGTAATTGAGAACATGGCACCCTCTGAGATGGCAGACACTGCCAAGATTGCTACAATTGGATGTTTGAGACCTTGTACACGCTGAGTCACACTTCTCTTTTGGGAACACTGAAGGTGCTTTGCTACTCTGCAGCTGACAACACTGAAGATGCTGGTATAGCACAGGTACTGAAGAACATAGCACATGCTGAAATAGCCCCCGTGTTTTAAAAGCTTTGTCCAAGCTGAGAATAGTCCAGGTGCTTGAAATATTGCAGTCACAGCAATTGTCCAGCTCTTTGCCAACACTGGAGATGCTCTATCATCCAGGGATTTGAGAACACTGCAGACAAGGGAATGGTGTTTGAGAACTGAGAGAAGGACCAGAAGAATAATCCAGTTACTGGGGGTGGGGAGCTCCAAATGCTGTACTATTTCATGCTGTGCAGTGAGAGGAGGAGAGACTGTGTTTGTAGTGATTAACCAGGCTGTGAACATGCTGACATTGGGATAGTCTTGGTGTTTTTGATGCTGAAGTCCTGGCCTGGTCACGTAGTGGTAGAATGTTGCTATGGCTGTGTATTTCAGCTTTGGAAAACATTGTAGGAGATTTGAAATTCACAAAATTTGAGATAGATGGTAGAATAGGGCCATGTTTCAAACACTGAAGATGCCGTGATACACCTGCGATTGATAATATCACGGTCTCAGTGATGGCTTAGGTGTGTGGGCCACAGAGAGGGCTGGATTTTTTCAGGTGATTGAGGTCTCTGACGATGAGGGAATAGCCCAGGTATGGAGAACAGTGCAAATGCTGGAATGGTCAAGATGTTTGGAAACACTGCTGTTGCTGGGAGAGCCCATGTGTTAGAGTTCACTGCAGAGGCTAGGATAGTTCTTGTCTTGACAACACTGAAGTTTCTGTGATAATCCAGGTTTCTGAGAACAGTGCAGATGCTGGAAGCCAAGTGGTTGAGAACATTGCATACACTGACAGAGACCTGATATCCTGAGGACAAAAATATGCTGAGATACTGCATTTGTTTCAAAGCAGTGCAAGTACTGCCAGACTTTAGAGTATTAGAACCTAAAGCTGTGTGGAAGAATCCAAGCGTTTGAAAACATTGCTGGCGCTGGATTAAACCATGGTGTTTTTTAAACATAGAGACCTTGACAGGGCTCAGGTGTTTGTGAAAATGGAAAAGGCTGGAATATTGCAGACACTGGGGCAGTAAAGATAATTGAGAACAAAGAGATGCCTATCAACCGATTGCTTGGGAACATGGAAACACTTGGGTATGCCTGATGTTCAAACACCCTGAAGATGCTGCTGATCATCCAAGTGTTTGTTTGAGATCATTGAAGATATTATGATGTGCTGGTGGGAGAAAACAAAGAGAGACGGTGACTGCTGATCACTTCACAGATTCTAGTACTGCACTGCAGAAGTTTGAGAGGTTTCCAGATGCTGGAATAGAACAGGTGATTGAGACCGCTGTTGATGTTGTAATAGTATAAGTGTGTGAAAACCAAGAAGACCCTGAGAATTTACTAGGGGTCCTGGACTGTGGTCACAAATTATCCTTGAAAATCAGTTAACAACCCCTCAGATTTCTTCTGAACTCCTGTGTTGCACTACAACATAGGGCATGCATTACCAAGGGGCCAAGTGAATCATTATCCAGAGGACTAATGGGTTCTGCTTAACTTGAAATTTCTCTTCCTCAAGGGGCCCCAAGATAATTCTACATGCTTGAGTCTGGAAGGACCAGCGTGGCTACATTCGGTGACTTCTGAGAAAGAGCACGATGCCTGATACATTGCTGGCCTGACCTGGCTCTACAGCACATCTCCACTTCTCACAAGGCCAAATACCAGTATGAGGACTGTCAGTTGATCTGGCTGTGTACCTCACAGCTACATGGCAGCCCTGCCCTACAGGTCTGTCATCTGAGTCTTCTTAACCAGTATGCCTGAAGGCTCCCTGTCCTTTCTGAACACCCACAGTGACCTACATCAGTCTTTGAGAACTGACATGTTCCTCTTCTGAGGACTCCTCAATAAAAGTCCCTGCATATGAGCTTTGTTTTTTGCACTTGGGATAATCAGACTGTAGGACCTGGCAGGTCTGATGAAATAGTAAGTCTTGTGGAGTGACTCATGGTGTTTTCATTCTCCTTGGTGCCTTTGGCCAGATGTGTATAACTAGACATTGTTGGGAAAGAGTACCATTATGAAAAAGATCATAACACCAAAGAGTATAAGGCACAATGGTTTCATAAGAAATATGCCAAGGGATTGCTCTCATTGGCTGGTGTGTTTCCCGATTTCCTAAATTTTGCTGCCGTGGGCTGGTGTCTGCACCCATGAGCTGGGACAAATGTACAGTGAGTTCTTCACAGTGACCTGTCCTCTTTTGCTGTGTGTTTCAGAACAACAAAAGAGTACACTGGGATTGACCATGTATTGAGAAATATGATGATGTGCTGAGGCACCAGTGATGTGAGCTGTAGTCGCACTGCAGTTATTCTCATCAGTGGCTGTGTCTGTTTCTGTGCCTTGCATTCTGGTGGTGTCTAAAGATGTCGAGGGCATGGAAATGGACATCTTCACTATTAACAAGCAGCATGGCAATGCAAATCATCAGGGAAATCTGAAGTGCCATATTATTTCTTTTAAAACCCATGTTAACACTACATGTGAAATGACATAAGCAGTAAACTTAATCCAATAATTGTAACAACATCAAAGCCATTTGTTTAATCATCTAGAAACAGGGCTTCGTTGGACATGGCTGTAGCTGTGGGGACAGCTAACAGGGATGTGAGGAATGCCCCTCATTCACATTAAACTAACAGGGATGTGAGGTAAGGGGATGTCGTAATTAGAGGTCTGAAAACTCCCCTTCTCCGGGTGCTCCCAGATTATCTTTCTTTCCCAAAACATTATCAGGGGCATCCACCTGGCACTGGCCTGGTGTCAGAAGCTGGGGAGGAGCACATACACCAGGGAAAAGAGCTGGGCATGGCAGTGCTTCCTGGTGCCTCAAACCAACATTCCAAACAGCTGGCGTTACAGGGACAGAAGAGTGTGCTCAAATGCCTGTCTTGAGACAAGAGGGTTGGAATCCCACACATACTCGTGCTCACTGATTGGTTGGAGCCGTCCTTCTTCCAGCTGAGGAATATGGGTTGCCAGTTGCTGATAGGTGTGTGTCAGGGCAATGTAAACGCCCAGCTCCAGGCACAACCTTGTTTGAACCACGTGAACTATGCAAGCCAGGATGAAACACAAGAGCCTCATTGTGATTCAGCTCTGGGGTCTCAACACAACTTTCACAACACAGGCCAGCTGTGCACTATGAAGGCAGGATTGCACAAGGGCAGGACTGAGAGAAGGAGTGTTTGGGGAACATCTTTGGGGCTGGTAACCAAGGTAGGAATGTGTTTTTTGGAACAAATTTCAACACATCTTGAATCACTCAGCAGTTTTGGAGAATTCCAGGACCTGTACCTGTGGATGTGGTGGGTTACACAACCTATTGCATTTCAGCTCTGGCCCTTCTGCCAGCATTATTCCAGGACTCTGCCCTTCTGCCATGGCTCATGCTGAAGGCACAGTACTAGGAAAGTTGTAGGGTTCTCTCGCGGGGCTCTCCGGGGAAGAAAAGAAACTCGAGGAATGCAACATTCCTCATAAATACAAGAGAAAAGAAGAGAAAGTGACAGTGGATTTCCTACTGTGGAAATCTACCTTGTTTATATACACAGCCTTGACAAGCTTGGGCCCAGGACAGGAACAGAGAGGACATTCTTCCCTCTCAGAGAATTTGGGTGTCTGCCTTTTGCGATTGCGCCACTGCAGAATCCATGTAGGACATGCTCAGGTAGGTCTCGGTAGCTCAGGGTATGATATGGATACTCATTGATTGTGTTTGCATCTGCTCTGTTATGAAGGCAGGTGTATTTCCAAGAAAAACCTGGCTTCAGTGAGCTGTAGGCACCCTTGCACATGCAGAGGTAGATGTTTACTATGTCCTCATCTTGAGTCTTGCTGGTCTCCCATCTAGTGTGTTCGTACATGTCCTGTGCCCTTGAGACATTGTGGACATTACTCAGACTGTGTGGCAAGGAAGGAACAAGGTTGTGCATATTTGCTCTGCTCTTAGTATGTGTGTTCCCGTAGAACTTCAATTAACCAGCTGGGATTTAATCATGCAACACGTGAAAGTCCCAAGGTGACTTCTGGTGGATTAAAATCCATGAGGCCCAGCTAGAAGGAAAACTCACTACAGAAGCTGCTATGTGAAGTCTCAAAATCACATTGTGCCCATGTGGTGTACACAGGTTGGTCAGAGGCTGTCCCCAACCTCATTTCTCAGCAAGGGCTGGGTAAAGGGCTTTCCCACAAGATTTATTTAGTACAATGTGCCTCTATCCTTTGAACAATAGGTGGCTTCCCAGGCTCAGGGGAACAGTGTGGTGGCCTGCAAAGAGGGAAGTCTCAAAACTCATGCAGTCTGCTCCAGGCAGCCAAATCTATGCAGAGAAAGCAGTGGTGTCTGCTCCATAGCTGGATTTGGACACAGCCCACTTCCCCATTCATATCTTCCCTTCTCCAGCATGGAAGACCGGGGAGCCCTGACCACTGAAAACATTGTAGCTGTAGACTTGTGACCTCAGATCCCTTGTGCCAGGTTCTTCCTCAATTGTAAATGTCAAAGCAGAAGGCTGCTGTTACCATTTTCACAGTACCGAGCAGAATTCTGGCCCAGAAAAGTTGATATTCTTGCTTTTGGTCACACAGTGGAAGGGGCATTTTTGATGTTTACACATGGTAAGGAATGAATCAGAGTGCAGATGCTGCAAATCATGAGATGTGTACTCTGAAGGTAAGCAAAATATGAGACAGATCAGGAGCCCAGAAGGAGCCTGGCTGACATCCATGCCTTCAGACACGCCCCTCCCTGCCCTTCACCACTGAGACTCAGAGTTCTTAACATACGAGGACAGGATGCAGAAGAAGCCAAGGGAAGTGTGGGGTGTACTCAATAGGAAGCAAAAGCCCCAAGTACCCAGGATTCTTCTGTCTCCATTCCCTTTCTCTGAGCAGTAATCTAACTAGATTGACTGTACATGTGGGCCTTTGTAGGAGTTTGGTAGTGATGGGTGAGCATATGGTTGGTCTGAGGTCCTCCTGGAACTCTGTATCTTCAGTGATAGGGAGAATGAGGTATCTGAGATTCCAGTTAGTGTTGCAACAGAATGTATTAGAACACAGGGTGGAAAAAACCTGGAGTACATGGCTGTTGACATTTCCCTGCCAATCACAGAACTGTCTGCCTATCACATCTCTTTTCATGGAGGGGGGCTCTGTTTAACAGGTGACCTGTCTCCTGAATGCACTCTTGGGGACAGAAAGGGGCAACATCATTTTGTATGAACCCTGCTCAGACCTGTGGTATGAACTGTGTGGGCTACATTGGTATGTGAGTTACATGAGGAGCTACTGAATGCTAATGCCTTATCGACCTCCATGAAAAATTGGGGCTACTTCACTGAGTGTCTCTTCTGGTGTCTCATGAAATACGACTTCTGGGCAAAGCCTCGTCCACAGTCCCTACAAGCATAGGGGCTTCTCCCCAGTGTGTGTCTTGTGGTGTAAGGTGAGACCTGATTTTGAAGAGAAACATCGCCTGCATTGCATACAAATGTAGGATGTCACCCTTTTGTGGGTTCTCTTATGTGTGTTGAGACTGGCCTTCACTGTAAAGTGTTGTCCACACTCTGGGCAAATATAGGGCTTCTTCCCTGACTGTGTCTTCTTTTGTCCCACCAGATCTGATTTCTCTGTGTAGCCCATTCCACGGTCTTTGCAAACAGAGGTTTCCTCCCTTGAATGAGTCCTCTGGGGGGAGATGACATCTGATACCCCTGTGGAGCTTGGTCCACCCTCACTGCACGTATAGGCCCTTTCTTCGGAGAGTGTATTCTGGTGTCTCTTCAAGTGTGACCTACCATTGAAGCCTTGCCCACATTCTCCATACTTGAGTGCTACACTTCTAGGCACTCCTCCTCCCACAAATACTATTCCTGAATCCTCTTGATGCACTTTCTGCACTGTCTTTGGCTTTTTCTGAAGAATATTCCCACTCTCACTAGAGCTCCCTTTGAGGGCAGTGGGTGTTGTCAACCAGGCCCCTGAACGTCCCCTCTGTCTGATCCTTTTAAGCAAGGATCGGGCCCCTGTTTCCACCTCTTGATTCATTCTGTCACTCTGGCTCTGGGTATCAGCATCTTGCTGCTGCTGACTGTGATCCTCTGAGCAGGGTTCCACTGATTGCAGGTGTTTTCTTGCAGATGTCCCCGAAGCAGTCTTAGAGGGGTGACTGCGTTTCACATGTCGGCAGAGCAACTTCTTACTGAAGAAGGCCCGAGGGCAGGCTGAGCAGGAGTGCATCTCTCGTTTTGGTTGTACTGAAAGAGAAATCTGTGGTCAGCGCACATGCTGACAAGCTTGCCAGTGCCACACGCTTTGTGTCCTGAATCGAGGAACAGCCCTAAGGACCATTCTCCTTCTGGTGACAATGCAGGCTCTGTGTGTTTCACACAGGATTCCTTCAGTCTAGTTTCCTTTTCATTCCCATGCACTGCGTCATCTTAATTTATGCACAAGGCCCACCACACCCACTGTCTTTTCTACAAAGTTCCCAGGCTAGGGGCTTTTCTAGGACCACTTGACAACCACTATAAATGAAACTTCAGTGACCTTTTCCTTGCATGTGTATTTTCTAAGTAGTGTCAAAGACACTACCTACAGTCCCCAATGAAAGGGGCCTCTAGTTGCTCTCCTTTCCAAAATGATAAAATGAAATCATGTTCTCCCGCAAACATCTCACCAAGTGTCTACACCTGATTTCATTCTCCATGAATGAATGATGTCCTGTGAGGACATTCCATTAAAAAATACACATTCATGCTGGTTTCTAAATATTTCTCCAAGCATGCTTCTTACCTTGCTGACTCCCACACAACTCCAATCAAACAGCCAGACTCCTCAGCTTGCAGACAAAATAATCTCTCAGGGAGTCTGCCACTGATATTTAATTCTCAAATATTAGCACCACAGAATTTTAACCAAGACACCCCACTGTAGTCTGCACCTGAAGACTGTACAATTGTCTCATCTCACTGAGAAATGTCCCTGGGTTCTCAGGTGATAGCATAGGCACTGCATTTGCCAGCTGCTAGGCATCTATCTGACCCCTATTCCTGCTCTATGAATCCAGACTGAGACCTGAGTGGACTCAGCCAGTCTGACGCCCCATCTCATACCCCTCCTTCACTAAACGGCCCCTCTGTCACAATGTTTTGCTCACAGGAAACATGGTCATGTTCATCTCCTGAGCTAGCCCTATCCTGACCATCTGCCACACTGCACCTCCCCCACCCCAGCTCCAGCCCGCACTCACAGTGACCTATAGACACTTTGTCCTGGGATTGTTTTCTCCAAGCACTAATCTACGTGCAATATTAGGCACACACAAGCACGAGCACCTGGTTATCCCTCCTTCATCTGTTTGTGGCTCAAGAGTACTCCAGCACCTGTTTGCCTGTTAGCAATTCAATGCAAGGCTGAGTAAAATGATGATTCAGTCCACATGGACATACACATTTCATTTAGATAGATAAAGGATATTTTTAAAAAACAGCAAAAAAATGTTCAGGAAAGAGGGCTTTGCTCACAAAGCTGGCTATCCCTTGTAACCTTTCTGCACAGGGAAAATAAGCCCTTCAGGGCTATATGTATAAGCATATTTGCACATGCATTTAAAAAAAACTGAACAAAACTAAAAAGATAAATATTGCCCCTAAGGATAAAAGGTATGTGGGCTGAACCCTTGATTGATGAAGCAGCTGACTGGAAAACTTACTCACTTTTCAGTGGATTTCGCTCAGCTTCAGCGTTGGTCCATTACAATTTCTAAGGACAGCCCTCTATTTTTCTCCTGACACTGAGTAAGGGAGGTGGTGCCCCACTTGTCCCAGGCAGAAGCTCTCTCTCCACTTACCGACTCCCTTGATGCCCAGCTGCCGGCCATACTCGTCCCCGTACCAGACCAGCAGCTCACAGCCGGGCCTGATGACCCGGCAGGTCCTGTAGAAAATCCGCCCATGATACTGAAAGGCCACAAGGTTCTGCTCTTCATCATGCCGGGCACAGTTCACATACCTGGGATTGAGGTACATGAAGGGAAAGAGACCACAGCAATGAGGCCCCACTACCTCTCACAACCAGGTGCAGCTCCTCACTGACACTTAAGGTTCTGATGTTACCAAAAGTATAGCTGTAGATCTGACCTCAAGCCCCTTGTGCCAGGTTCTGCCTCAATTTTAAATGTCAAAGCAGAAGGCTGCTGTTACCATTCCATAAGTACCAATAGAAAACCAACCCAGAAAAGTTGAGAACCATACTTCGGGTTCCACAGTGGGAGGGGACATTTCTGAGACTCAGACATAGTAAGGAATTAACCAGACTGCACATGCTGTGAATCATGGGATGTGATTACGGAAGGCAAGAAAGGAGTGAGGAAGTCAGGTGCCCAGAAGGAGTGTGACTGACATCCATGCCCACACACATGACCTTTTCTCCACCATTGGGAAAAAATCAAGGGGAATAAATAAAGTACCAACAGATGATAAAATGACAATACTATGGAATGCATTATAGAAATATAGGTTACTGTAGGTGAATATATGATTTTAGCCTCATAATTTAAGTAGTGTACTACAGTAAGATTATTACTTCAGGCAGAATATGTGAACGAGTAATCCAGTCTTTCTGCTGCAGGTACAGAACATCTGAAAATGTATTTGAGACAATCTTCTATTATTCAGGCTTTTATTGTGGGTGTAATATTTTCAGGCTGATCCTTTGCATGAGCTTGTTGACCTGTAGGGTAGATAACACTAAGTTGCACATGAGGCACTTCTCAAGCCTCTAACAGTAACATTAGTGGGTGTCATTAGCACCTACCACACAGAGGATGTGGTTAGATGAAGTTAATTTCTGTTAAGAAGTTTCTAGGTAAACATAGAATACATACTCCTTATAATATTTCCAAAAATAGACTTAAGATCTATTTCAAATTCTGGTTCTATAAATTGTAAAAAATTGTTTTTATTTTTCCCCTCAATACTTAGTTTTAATTATAATAACAGTAGTAACAGGAAAACGTTAAACACAAAATGAAAGACTGTACTATGGAAATGTTTCATATATTTTACATATCACTGTGTAGAACTGAGTATAGAAAGTCACTTTCTCAAATCGTGAGCTTTATACTAGTCCTATCTTAAGTCTTTAACTCCGTGCAAACCAAACTGCTTTAGTACATTTCCAAGTAATCAAACATATTTTGGCTTATTTCACCTTTCACTCTTTGAAAGATTACTGTATCCTTAAAAAATTCTTCTACTACTATTTAGATTCAAGGGTACAATTTTGTGATGATAATAATACCCTGACTTTTGAAGAATAAAATATTAATTACTCTATATTCAGTGATCACCTCCACTACTTATTATATGTTAGTTTATATTTGTAAAAATTGAATATTTATCAATTTATCTCACTGTATACCCTTTCATTATTATTGATTTATTTAACTAATGTTTATATCTTGAAATGAAAGCTATATTTAAACATTATTATTTGGATTTGAATTATCTATTTTCATTATAATTTTTTTCAAGTATTGTTCAAGTACGGTTTTATGCCTTTTACTCCAATCCCAGCACTCTTCCCCCAGTGCTTCCCACCTCCCTCCCACTTCCATTCTCCTTTGTGTTTGTCCATGTGTCCTTTATACTAGTTTCTGTAAATTAAACAAAGAAAAATCTGTTGAAGAAAAACACAAGACTAAACCTAGGCTTCTAGTCCATGTATTTAGCATGGTGACCAGCAAAATATAACCAATGACACTGCAACAGAGAACAGGCTGTCACTGACCAGAGAAAAGAGGAGAGGAAATTTCAGAAGAAAAGGGGAAGGATTTATAGGAACAAGTATAAAGGACACATGGACAAAAACTAAGGGGGGTTGGAAATGGGAAAGAGGTGGGGAGCACTAAGGGCATGGGCTGGGATGGGAGTAAAAGATGGAAAACTGTACTTGAACAACAATTAAATAAATAAATTTTAAAAGTATCCAATAACTTGATCTTCACAATGGTTAAAGAAAGAAACACATTTATTCTTGGCACATGCCATAGTAGATTTAACCCATTGTGCTTTTAAATATTGGAGGAAAAAGAGAAATACTTTATTTAGAGGAAGGGTATTTATTAAAATGTTCAGGCTGTTTTTTTTTCTTTTTTAAAATTTTTATTTAGTTATTTTTCTATTTTTTTATTTTTATTTTTTTGACATTTTTTAATTTATTTTTTAAAATTGATTATGCTGTTACAGTTGTTCTATTCCCCCCTTCATTCCCCTCCACCCTGCCCCCCATCCCCACCATTACCCCCCTTTAGTTTATGTCCATGTGTCCCAAGTCCTTTAGGTTCTATATTTCCCATGCTATTCTTGCCCCCCCCATCTATTTTCTATCTACTGTCTATGCTACTTATTTTCTGTACCTCCTCCCCCCATCTCCTCCTCCCACTCCCCTGTTGGTAACCCTCCTTGAGATCTTCATTTCTATGTTTCCACTCCTGATCTAGCTGTTCTTTTAGTTTGCTTTCGTTTTAGGTGTGGTTGTTAATAACTGTGAGTTGTTAATAACTTGTTGTTCTTTCAGTGTTCATGTTTCTTTAACTTCTTTTTCTTAGATAAGTCCCTTTAACATTTCATATAATAAGGGCTTGGTGATGATGAACTCCTTGAATTTGATCTTATCTGAGAAGCACCTTATCTGTCCTTCCATTCTAAATGAAAGTTTTGCTGGATAGAGCAATCTTGGTTGTAGGTCTTTAGATTTCATGACTTGAAATATTTCTTTCCAGCCCCTTCTTGCCTGTAAGGTCTCTTTTGAGAAATCTGCTGACAGTCTGATGGGGACTCCTTTGTAGGTGATTGTCCCCTTAGCTCTTGCTGCTTCTAGGATTCTCTCCTTCATTTTAATTTTGGCTAATGTAATTATGATATGCCTTGGTGTGTTTCTTCTTGAGTCCAACTTTTTTGGTACTCTCTGAGCTTCTTGGATTTCTTGGAAGTCTATTTCCTTTGCCAGATTGGGGAAATTTTCTTTTATTATTTGTTCAAATAATTTTTCCACTGGTGGTTGTGTCTTTCCCCCTTCTGGTACCCCCTATAATTCGGATATTGGAGCGTTTAAAGATGTCCTGGAGGTTCCTAAGACTCTCCTCATTTCTTTGAATTCTTGCTCCTTGACTCTTTTCTGTTTGGCCATTATTTGCTTTCTTCTGGGCCACTTCATTGAATTGAGTCCCAGTTTCCTTTTCATCTCTATGGGTTTTCTGTGGAATTCCATTCATTTCCCTTAGTTTAGCCTTCATATGTTTCTCTAATTTGTGGCTATAATCAACCAGATCTGTTAGGAACCTGATGACCAGTGTTTTAAACTGTGCGTCTGAGAGTTTTGCTATTTCTTCGTCGCTTAGATTTATCTCTGGGGCTCTGAGGTCTTTCTGCGACATTTTTGGTCTGTTCTGGCCCTTTAAGCGGGAGAAGCGGGCCTTGGACTCCGGGGTCGCTGGGTTGTGACGCTGTATGTGGGGGCGTGGTCAGAGCGGGGAGATGGCGGCGCCCTCTACTACCGCAAGCCACGGGACCGCCGGGCCGGTCCAAGCGCCCACTCCCTCGCCTGTCCGCTCGCCCACAGATAGGCAACCACAGTCAACACGCAGCCCTGCCTCCCCACTGTCTCCTCAGCAGTCGCTCACCCGGTGGGTTGCTAGGTCCAATCCTAGGTCCAATCCTGGGTTTGGAACCCGTGCGGATTCCCGCGTCTGGATTCCTCGCCTGGGTCCGTCCAACCGGAGTCCTGTGCAACCCCTCACGAGACGCCGGTTTCGCCCCTTACCGGTCGGGCTGAAGAATTTATTGTTACCGGACTTCCAAAAAGTTCAATTTTCCGTGTTCTGGTTGTGTTTTCTGATGCTCTTATTTAGTTGTCCCTAAACTTGGTTGTGTGAGAAGGTACGGCACATCCATCTATACCTCCATCTTGGCGGAAGTCTAGTTATTTTTCAAGTACAGTTTTTTGTCTATTTCTCCCATCCCAGCCTCCCCCTCCCTGTACTACCCACTTCTCTCCCATTTCTACCCCCCTTAGTTCTCGTCCCTGTGTCCTTCCTATTTGTTCCTCCAAATCCCTCCCCCTTTTTCCCCTTAACTTCCCTTCCCTCTCCCCTCTGGTCTCTGTCCCCTTGTTCTCTATTTCAGTGTCTTTGTTCTCATTTTGCTTGGTTGTCTGTTTTGTTGTTTAGCTTCCTGTTAAAGGTGAGATCATATGGTATTTGTCTTCCAACCCCTGGCTTATTTTACTCAGCATAATGCTTTCCAGTTCCATCCATGTTGTTGCAAAGTGTAGTAGCTCCTTCTTTCTCTCTGCTGCATAGAATTCCATTGTGTATATGTACCACAATTTTTGGATCCATTCATTTACTGACGGGCACCTAGGTTGCTTCCAACCCTTGGCTATTTGTTCAGGCTGTTTTTGATACGTAAGGAACCACCTTCTGTTCATTATTTCATTGCTCTTGGCTGTCTTTTACCAAGTGAAGATGGTGTGTCTCAGATGTAAAATTCTGAATTGTAAATTCTATTTGCTGTATAATTATTTTAAACTACAAACTTCTTTCTTTTAGGAGCAACAGTTGGCCAAAGTACATTACAATCTAAAGAAGCTTCAGCATCAGGTAAGAGATGTGAAGTCTACACTCAGTTGTAAGAATATTTAGATTTTGTATGCTTTCTGATGTATTAGTATTTTTTGTTGTTCATTAGAAAAATGTATACTTTATTTAAAAGATTTTATTTATTTGTTTTTAAAGAAACATCAGTGGATGAAGGCCTCTCACACACTCCCTACTGGGGACCTGGCCCATAATCCAGGCACATGTACTGACTGGAAATTGAACCAATGTACCTTTGGATTGCAAGTTGGCACTTAATCCACTGAACTACCCTAGTCAGGGTAAAAAATGTATACCTTTGAAATAAGAATTTTTATTTTTGGAATTAATGGAACTAAGCTTTACTCTATTGATTAAGGATTTATAAGGATACATGGAGAACTTTACTACCTGACCTTAATATGATTTTTTAATTTTGAAAATGCTATAAATTTTTACAAATTATTAAGTGGGCAGTACCAATATTAGGGTTATTAATAGGATAGAGAATTTGAGGCTGATAGGTAAAGTCTCTGGTTCAGCCAATGAAAAGGAAAGAAGAGTGATTAGGATCCTGGTTCTTAATCTACTAGTTTTCTGATCATTTACTTTTTGATAAATTGTTTTTTAGGGGCATTTCAAATACCTAAAAAATGGTTACATAGTACTGGGGTAAGTACTAGTCATTTATAAGAAAACAAAATTGTATCCTTACCTCTACACTTATATCAACATTCATTCCTGAATGATCAAAGCACTAAAGTGCTCACAATGAATGGACTACATCAGATGTTCAGTCAAATCCTTGATCTATTAGTTATATGAATTTGGGCTAACATTTGATTTTTCTGAGCTTTCTTTTCTTCATCTGTAAAGTGTAAATAACTGCAGGACCTAACTCATAAAGTTGTTGGGGTCTCAAAGTGAGGAAATTCACATAAAGCCCATGCACGCTGGCAACATAGTAAGCACTACAACGTACCTGATATGAGTAATATAATTTGTTAAATGTATACATGGAACCATAGAAATACTAGAAGAGAATATGGGTTACCTTTTTTATACTGGTATCATAGTTTATAAGAATGACAATGATCAAGAATTTTAAAGAAATAAGTTGGTATACCCACTTTTGGCTAAAAGTTGGCTACCACGGATTGTGCCACCCTGGAGATTGCTTGATGCTCCAAAAAGTTACAGGCCCACCCAAGCTGTTAACAGTGGCTTTTACATACAAATAGATGGTCTTGGTTCATGCTTTACAACTTCTTAAACTCTCTCAAACAGGCAACAGTTGACCTCAGCAAGCCCCCATATCCTGTCACACTTGCAAACAGGACCAAAGGCAAGTAGAACAACAGCCAGGTGAGGTTCACAGCTTGACTTCTTCTGGGAACCTCCAAGACAATCACAAGTAGCAGCCATCTCAGATTGCTATGTAGCGAAGGCTCAGAACACAGGTGGGGGCTGAGCTTAGCTGGTACCACCTGGGACACCCCAGAGCTTGCAAACCTACCGGACAGCTACAGACCACTGTAGTAGCACTACCACGATGTGCCTGCACAGCCACAAAAGAAAAGCAGGTAGTTTCCTTCTCAGGAACACCAATGAGAGTGTCATCAAATTACTCATCAGAAATATTTCTGGCCATAAAGGAGTGGCTTGAAATACTCAAGGTGATGAAAAGCAAGGATCTACAACCAAGACTACCATATACAGCAAAGCTATAATTTGAAATCAGGGATCTTCCCAGATAGGAAAAAGCTAAAGGGGTTTGTTAACACCAAACTAATAGTGCAACAAATGGTAAAGATCTTGGTTTAAGAAGCAGAATGAGTTATTAGGATATAATCCCAGCAGTGGAATTGCTGGGTAAAAAGGCAGGGGCATTTTTCTAAGAAAATTCCATAATGTTTTCTATAGTGATTGTACCAGTCAGCAATCCCACCAACAATGGATTAGAGTCCCCTCTTTTCCACAGCCTCTTACAAATAAGAACCCTAAAACACCAATCCAAAATAGCCTATCCACCCCAATGTTCATAGCAGCACATTTTACAATAGCCAAGATGTGGAAACAACCTAAGTGCCCATCAGTAAATGAATGGATCAAAAAATTATGGTACATATACACAATGGAATTCTATGCAGCAGAGAGAAAGAAGGAGCTCCTACCCTTTGCAATAACATGGATGGAACTGGGAAGCATTATGCTGAATGAAGTAATCCAGGCATTGAAAGACAAATACCATATGATCTCACCTTTATCAGGAAGCTAAACAACAAAACAAACAAGCAAGGAAAATATAACCAAAGGCACTGAAATAGAGAACAGTGGGACAGTGACCAGACGGGATAGGGGAGGGAATTTCAGGAGAAAAAGGGGAAGGATTTACAAGATCTAGTATAAAGGACACATGGACAACAACTAATGAGGGTGGAAATGGGAGGGAGGTGGGGAGAACTGGAGGGATGGGCTGGGATGGGAGTAAAAGACAGAAAACTGTACTTGAACAATAATTAAATTTAAAAAACTATTTAAAAGAAGAAGGAGAAAGAGAGAAAGAATAAAACAAAGGAAAACAGTTTAAGAAAATGGCATTGTGTACATATCTATCAATAATGACCTTAAATGTAAATTGCTTAAATGCTCCAACCAAAAGTCATAACATAGCCTTATGGATGAGAAAGCAAGATCCATATATATGCTGTCACCAAGAGACACACCTCAAATTGAAGGACACACACAGCCTGACAATAAAGGGATGGAAACAGATGTTTCATGAAAAGGGAAAACAGCTGGGGTTGCAGTACCCCAGCTACTTTTCATATCTAACAAAACAGGCTTTAAAACCAAGGCTATAGTAGGAAGAAGGACAGTACATTACCATAAAGAGAACAATTCTACAAGAAGTTGTAATACTAACAAACAATTGCACACCCAACATAGGATTACCTACGTAAAACATATAATTATGTAAAGCTATTTAAAGCAAAGGAGTGTATATATATAAAGGAAATCTTGATGGACATGAGATATATACGGAAATACAATTGTAGTCACAGCAACTGAAGAAAACAGGCTTTAGAAATGAACATGCAATAGCATATATAGAAACCAAATTATCAAATTTCACAGTATATCAAATCTACATGTTATTTATCAGTGTTACCTTGATTTTAAAAAAGGTCAAATAAACAGCCTAACTTCACCCTTAAAGGCACTTCAAAAAGAACAACCAAGTCCAAATGAAGTAGAAGGAAATAACAATAAAGATCAGACCATAATTAAATAAAATAGAGTCTAAATATAACAGAACAGAAGATCAATGAATGCAAGAGGTGGTTGTTTTAAAAGATACAAATGATAGGCAAATCTGTAACCAAACTCATCAACAAAAAAGAGAGGACTCACATCATAAGTAAAATCACAGGTGAAAGAGGAAAAACAAGAACTGACATGAAAGAAATGCAAAGGATTGTAAGCAAATATTATGGACAACTCTGTGCCAACAAACTGGAAAATCTGGATGAAATGGCTGAATTTTTAAAACATATCATTTTCCAAAACTAAATAGGGAGAATCATAGAATCTAAATAGAGAGATTGCACCATGTGAGATTGAAGGAGTAATCAAAAAAATTCCTAACAGACAAAAGTCCTGGATCATATGCTTTCCACATGAGTTTTACCTGACATCCCAAGAACTAACATGTCTCCTTCTCAAGTTATTTTATAAAATGTAAAAAGAAGCAAGGTTCCCAAACTCCTTTTCCAAGGCCAGCATTACCATAATTCCAAAACCATATGAAGACACTACAAAGAAAGAAAATAGAGGCCATATCCCTGATGCATATAGTTGGTAAAATTTTCCATAAAATACTAGCAAACCCAGTACAGCAATGCATCAAAAAGATCATACAACTTTTATTCTGGGAATGAAATTTTGGTACAACATTTGCAACCAATAAATGTGATTCACTGCATAAACAAAAGGAAGGCTAAAAAGTACATGATCAGATTAGTAGATGCTGGAAAAAGCATTTTATAAAACCAAGTGCCAGTTTATGATAAAAATTCTCAACAGAGTGGGAATAGAGGGAGGTTACCTAAATACCATAAAGGCCATTTATGACAAATTCACAGCTAGCACCATACTCAACAGGCAAAACTACAAACATTCCCCTTAAGATTAGAAAGAAGACAGGGATGTGCCCTTTCACCTCTTACTCAACATAGAACTGGAAGTCTAAGTTACAGCAGTCAATCAAGAAGAAGAAATAAAATGCATTCAAATTGGAAAAAAGAAGTAAAGCTGTCTTTATTTGCACATGAGATGATACTCTATATAGAAAACCCCAAGAATCCATGAAGAATCTATTAGTATTGAGAAAAGAAATCAGCTAAGTAGCAAGGTTCAAAATTACTATCCAGAAATCAGTAGCATTTTATATGCCAATAATGAACAAACAGTAAGGGAAATTAATAAAACAATCCCATTCAAAATTGCTTCAGAAAGAATAAAATACCTAGGAATAGAGCCCAGAGATAAGCCCACACCTTTACAGTCAATTAATATTCAACAGAATAAGTAGATATATACAATGGGGTAAAGAGTTTACTTAATAAATGCTGTTGGGTAAATTAGACAGATATATGCAGAAAAATGAAACTGGTCCACCATCTTACACCACACACAAGAATAAATTCAAGATGGATTCCAAGCCCAAACGTTAGAATACAAACCATAAAAATCCTAGAAGAAAACATAGCAAATAAACTTGGATACTCCTCATAGCAATTAACAAATTGGAGAAGGACCTGAATAGACACTTGTCCAAAGAGTACACACTGACAGCCCATAGACATAAGAAAAGATGCTCAGTGTAGAGAAAACAGCTGATCCCTTTTGTACTGCTGGTGGGAATGCAGAGAGGTGCAGCCACTGTAGAAAGCAGTAAAGAGAATGTACCTCAAATCTCTCTTTTGACCCAGCAGTCCCATTTATGGGACTATATCTCAGGAACATAGAAGACTAGTTCAAACGAGCATAAGCACCCCTGTGTTCATCACAGTGTTATTTACAATTGCCAAGATAGGGATGCAGCACAAGTGTTCATCAGGAGATGAGCAGATAAAACAACTATGGGACATTTACACAACAAAACAGTACTCACCCATTAAAAAGAACTAAATTTTACTTTTTGTGACAGTATGGATGGATCTGGGGACCAGCATGCTAAGTGAAATAAACCAATCATAGAAATACAGTGCTGTATTATTTCCTTCATAGGTGGAATCCAATGAACAAAGTGAACTAACTAGGAAAACCGGTACAGACAAGTAGCTGGAGAACAGATTGAAGGTAGTGGGGGAGGGGAGTTTAGGGGGTGGAGTATTTGAATAAAAAGGAAAAAGCACTCATGGACATAGAGATCAGGCTTGTTATTGCTGGAGGGACTCAGTATGAAGGCGATAGATGGTAATGAAAAACATACAATAAAGAGTGAATCAAAAAAGAAAAGGAAACATTTCTGGAAAAGAATGATATGATGCTATGTATTAACAGAAATAAAAATTTCTTCTGAATGCTGGTTCAAAGAGGAGTACGCTGTGAGCTGCGTTTTAACTGTCAGATGTAATTGCGTCCTTCCTTTTTATTTTAAAGCCCTGCTGAATGGAGGGGTCTTGGTTGCAGTCTCCTGCTTTTCTTTTCTTTTTTTATTTAATTATTTTTCAAGTACAATTTTTATTAGTTGGAATATTTCTTGCCTATCACTTCTGGCTGGTAGCCACTTCTCAGATGAGAAGTCAGCTGCTGGTCTTATCAAGACTCCCCTTTATGTTACTTTCTTTTCTCTTTTTCTTAACTTCAATATTCTCTCTTTCAGGTGTTGGCCATTTAATTATGGATTCTAAACTGGTCTTCTAATTTTTCACCTTGATTGCAACTCTGTGTTTTCAGCCATGTGTTATTTTCTATCTTGTCAAATTATGGAAGTTTTCCAACATTACTTTCTAAAACAGGTTTACTATCCCTTGCTCTCCTCCTCATCCTGGTATTTCTAGTGTATAGATAATACTGTGTTTCATGTTGTCCTGTAATTCCCTAAACCCTTCTTCTATCTGAACGTCTTTTCCTCCCCATGCACTTTCTGTGTGTATCCTTGTACCTTGTGCACTGGCTCGCTGGTCTGTGCCTCTACTTCATGCAGTTTGCTTTGGATGTCTTCTCCTGTGTTCTTCCATTCAGAAGGTGTATTCTTCATTATGTACTGGCCTTTTTAAATAGGTACTATCTTCTCTCTCATGATAACAGAATTTTCACAGAATTCATTGTAGTTTCCCTGTAGGGTTTGGTAGTTCTCAGTAAGCTCATTGAGCTGCCTTCTAACCACAGCTTTGACCTTCATATCTCACAGTTTACTGTCCTGGATTTCATTTTTAACTGTCTCTGTGACTTCCACCTGTCCTTCAATTGGGGATACTTTCTTTAACTTCCCTTTGTTTTTTACTCTTCTCTTGTTAGCCTTGGCTTCTTCAATGCATGTGCTGTAACACCCCGTGTTTGACGTACGAACCACTATGGCCAGAGACCTGTGAGATTCAGCGGTGCAGACTTCTTGAACTCCAGAACTTCCTATTCTTTCACTGTCAATTATGGTGGATCTGTAGATGTCCCAGCGTTTTTGATTGATGTTGGGTTTCTCTTTCATGCTTCTCTTTCTATAGCTGGTAAACTAATAGTTACTCCATCCCCTGCATATTGTATGTAGTTTTGCAAGGGTAACAGGTTGTGTCAAAGCTGCTTCTTCTGTGTGCCCAAATTTTTAGGTGTCCCTGTAGCTATTTTTCACTTGTTTTTTCTGGGTCATGTGTCCACCGTAGGTTGTATTGGCATACTGGTTTTGCGGCTGCGAATATGGCTTTCACTCCCTACTTCACTCTGTTTTCTTATACGTTTTTGCTACATACTTGGTTGGTGTGTTCTCATTTTCACCAGTTATTCTGGTGTTCCCATCACCCACAAACTCTTTTATGTGATCAGTAGCAAGGGGGGAGGCAAAATGGATTAAGACAGAGAGCTTGTGTTCTCTTGGATTGAACCTAAGAATCATGTAAAGAAAAGATAGGAGATCCTTTGTGTAAGTAAGCTGTTAAACATGCTGTTTATCCAAAATTACCACTTGTTGTTGATGTGGCTGTTTTTTTTATATTTCTACCTAATATTACTTTGCTTTTCATTTTTCTTAAGTCACAATTTCTTTTTCATTTATACTCATCTGCATTTCTCTTGTATCATCGCCCTGACACTAGCTAAAACCACCTCTCTCCCTTGTTTTTGAAACCAACTTGTGGTTTAAAACCACAAGTTGGTTTTACCCATCTGTTGCTTATAGCCAATCCAAATAGCCATCCTACCTTTTGGCTTCCAAACTCCCCTCTGGCAACTGTCAGATTTTTCCCAGATTTAGTATGTTTTGTTATATTTTGCCTGCTTTCCTGGTGTGTTGATTGGATTCCACTTGAAGGTCAGATTGTATTTTATGTGTTTTTTACCACCTGGCCTATTCCACATAGCATAATGCAATGCCATTCCAAGCATGCTCTTGCTGAGGGGAGGAGCTGCTTCTTTCTCTCTGTTTCCTAGTATTTTTTTTGTGTATATGTGTCATAATATTTATTTCCACTCATTTCCTGATAAGTGGAAGTTGCTTCTAGGACCTGGCTACTGTATTGCTGCCACAATTAGCAATGGGGTGCATGGCTCGTTGATACTGGCTTTCAGCATTCTTAGGATATAATTTGGCAAGAGAGATTAGTGGGTATAGGCAGTTTCATTTGTAGTTATTTGAGAAAATATTATCTATTTTTGACCCAGCAATTCCACGTGAACAAAATGTCCTTACCTCCCAAAGCCATTTAAAATTCAATACAATTCTTGGTAAAGTACCAAACACATACTTCACAGATACAGATGTAGCATTTCAGACATGTATATGGAAGCATAAATTACTGTGAAGACCTGCATCAATAATGAGAAAAAATAACAAAGTAGGAGGGATCACGATGCCTGATATCAAACTGAATATCGAGGCCACTGCAATCAGAACAGCCTGTTACTGTCATAAGAACATACACATAGACTCATGGATCAGAACAGAGATATCAGAAACAAAACCAAGTCTCTGTGGTCAATCAGTGTTTGACAAAGGGGGCAGCAGCAGCAGATGGAGTCAAAATTGACTCTTCAGTACAAGTTGTTGGGAAATGAGGACTTGGATCAACAACTTGATCCAAATTGAAAATGAAACTTGATCAACAACTTACGCCATGCAAAACACTACCATGAAGGTGGAGAAAGGCCTGAAGTATGAGTGACAATACCATACAAGTGTTTGTGGAAAACATCAGCAGGCAATTCTGAGACATTAAATGCATCAACATCTTCACTGACTGGTCCATTAAAGCAAGGGAGAAGACAAGAAAATAAACACATGGGAACTCATCAAGTTGAAAAGCTTGTGCATGCATGGCTAAAGAAAGCTGCATTCAAATGCCAAGGATACCAACTAATGGAGAGTGCATCTGTGCTAATGATACCTCACACAAGGGCTTGATCTCCATCATGTATCAAGATCTCACAAACACTGCAGGAAGGCAAACAAATCAATAATGTAAGTGGCTCATGCACTGAACACACACTTCTTTCAGGAGGACATACAGAGAGCCCACAGTCATATGAAAAGATGCTGACCATCACTAGTCATCAAAGAGACTGATGCCATTTAAAACCACACTGCAACAAAACTTTATGCAGGTCAGAATGTCCATCATTGACAAAACATCTAACCAGTGTTGTAAAGGAGGTGAAGAAAAGAAAATCCTAGTATACTATTGGTGGGAATGCTGAGTGGTACAGACACAGTGGAAAACTAGGTGAAATTTCCTTAGATAACTACTAATAAAACTGCCCAAACACCCATCAATTCCACTTGCCAGCTTATATCTTAAGAACCCTGAAAACCCAATCTCAACAAACCATGCACTTGAATGCTCACAGCAGCACCATTACAATAAACGAGTCCTGGAAGCATCCCAACAGCTTGTCAGGAAATGAGTGCATCCAAACACCATGGCACATATACACAATGGAATACTAGGAGGCAGAGAGAAAGAAGCAGCTCCTATCCTCAGAGATACCATGCTTGGAATGGCACAGCATCATGCTACATGAAATAGGCCAGGTGGTGAGTGACACATACCATGGGATCTCACCTTTAACTACAATCCAATCAATACACCAGGAAAGCAGGCAAAATATGAACAGAAATGCTGAAACTGAGAATAATCTGACAGCCTCCAGAAGGGAGTTTGGAAGGAGGGACTTCAGGAATTACTAAAAGGAGCACATGGACAAAAACAACTTGCAGATGAAAACAAGGGAATGAGGTGGTTTCAGCTTGCACCATGGTGATGATGGGGGAGAAATGCAGACAAGGGTAAATGAACAAGAAAACGTGATTTTTAAAAGTGAAAATAAGAATAGGTTAAATATAAAACAACACCACCAGCAACATCAATCAGCAATTTGGGTTACATAGAACATTTAACATCATACTTACACAAAGGATCTTCTATCTCTTCTTTAAATGTTTCTTAGGTTCAATCCAACAGAACACAGGCTCTCTGTCTTAATCCTTTTGCCTCAGCCTTGCTACTCATCACATAGAGGAGTTGGTGGGAGCTGGGAACACCAGAATAACTACTGGAAGTGAGAACACACCAACTAAGGAAGCAGCAAGGAAGTATAAGAAAACAGGGAGAAGTAGTGAATGGAAGCCATATTCACCTGCACACAAAAGCAGTCTGGAAGTATGACCCAAGGTGCACACATGACCCAACAACTTAAAAATAGTTAGAGACAAGCCCTAAAAACTCAAGCACACAGAAGAAGCAACTTTGACACAACCTGTTGAACTTGCACAACTGCATAAAAGATGTGGTTGATTAAGTGACCATCAGTTTAACAGCTAGATGAAAACACACACAAAACAAAAACCCAACATCAATCTAAACCCAGAGTCATCCAGACACAACATAATCAGCAGTGCCAGAACAGGATGGGCTAGTGGTCAAGGAGTCTGCACCACTTAATCTCACAGGTATCTGGCCATAGTGGTTCATGTGTCAAACACAGGGAGTCACAACAAATACAATTAAGAATCCAAGGTTAATAAAAAGAGTGTAAAAACAATGGAAAGTTAAAGAAACAATCCCCAAATAAAAAGACAGGTGGATGTTACAGAGAAAGTGCAAAAGGAAATACAATCAATCCTTACATATTAAGTTCAACGCAGTAGTTAAAAGGAAGGTGAATGAGCTTACTGAGAAGTACCAAAACCTACAGGGAAACTACAGGGAATTCACTGAAGATTACATCATCACGAAAAAGGAAATAGTAACTAATAGCAAGGCCCAGTGCACAATGAAGAATGCACCTTCTGAATGGAAGAACACAGTTGAAGTAATCCAAAGCAAATCACATGAAGTTGGGACTCAAATCAGTGAGCTGGTGCATGATGTAGAAGAAAACACCCAGAAAGAGCATGAGAAGAAAAGGAGGCTCAGGTAGATGAAGAAGGATTTAGGGAATTACAAGACAACATGAAACATAATTATATCTTTACACTAGAGGTATCCAGAGGAGGAGAAGGAGAAGAGCAAGGGATAGTAAGCATGTATTTGAAAATAAGGATGGAATACTTCCATAATTTTATGACAGAGAAATATTACATATGGCTGGAAAAATTGTGGGTCCCGAGAGAATCTTCAAGGCAGCAAGGGATAAACAGAAAATAACATACAAGGGACTTCTCAGTGGAAACACTATTAGCCAGAAGTGAAAGGCAGGACACATTCCAAGTAATGAAAACAAAATGATGGACACTGAGACCCCTCCATTCAACATTGCTCCTAAATAAAAAGGAAGGCCAAATAAAAATCTGCCAGATGAAAGAAGGTTCAAAGTAAAATCCTTCTCAAAGCAGCTGTGCAAGAGATACTAATTGGTTTGCTTTCAGAAGAGAAAGAAAAAGGAATGAGAGAGAATAGGCCAGGTGATGAGTAATACATACAATAGATTATCACCTTTAAGTGGAATCTAATCAACACACAAGGGAGATAGGCAAAATATAACCAGAAACACTGAAAATGAGAACAATCTGTCAGTCGCCAGAAGGGAGTTTGGAAGCTAAATGCAAGTAGAACTTTCAGCAATGACTACAAGGAACACATGGCCCAAACCACCTTACAGGTGGAAACAAGGGAGGGAAGTGGTTTCAGCTTTTGCCACCGAGTTGATGGGGATAAAATGCAGACCTGTGTAAATAAAGAAGGGAATGTGATTTTTAAAAAATGAAACCTTAATAAGAGTAAATGGAATTATCCAAGAATAATTCGAGAAGAAAAACAACAAAAATTAGCGATTGGGGTAGATAGCATGTTTAACACCATAGTTATGCACAGGATCTCCTGTCTCTTCTTTCCATGTGTCTGAGGTTCAATCCAGTTGAATTCAGCCTTTCTATCTTAATCCAGTTTGTTTCCTTTTTGCTAATGATCACATAAAAGATTTGTTCAGATTTGGAATACCAGAATATCTGTTGGAAGTGAGAATCCACAAACAAGAGAACCAGCAGGAAGTCATAAGAAAATAGGGTGAAGTAGTGAGTGGAAGTCATATTGAGCCAAATCCATAATCAGAAATCAAGGGCATTGCTGCACACATTTAATGAAATATCAGAAAGAGAAAACTGGACGGAATCCCACTGCATAAACAGCAAGGGGATTAAGTACCTAGGAATAGACCTAAGCATGGATGTAAAAGTCCTGCACTCAGAAAAGTATGCAACACTGAAGAAAGAAATGAAGGAAGACCCAAACAAATGGAAGCATGTCCCATGCACATGGTTTGGAAGAATTCACATCAACAAAATGCCCTTACATTCCAAAGCCATTTATAGACTCAATGCAATCCCTGCTAAAGTACCAATGATATTTCACAGATAGAGAACAAGCATTTCATACATGTATATGGAGGCATAAACGACCTTGAAGAACTGCAGTGAAATTGAGAAAGAAGAACAAATTGGAGGGATCACATTGCCTGATGTTAAACTAGTTAAAAGGCCACTGCAATCAAGAGAGCCTGGTACTGCTATACAAAGAGGCACATAAACCAAAGGAAAGAGGCCCAGAAATAAACCCAAATTTATTGTCAATTAATATTCTACAGATGAGGCACCAACATAAAATGCAGTGAAAATTTCCTCTTCAAAAGATCGTGTTGGGAGAACTGGAGAGCTACATGCAAAATAAAAATGCAATTTGAGGCTAACTTATGCCATACAGAAAAATTAATTCAAGATGAATAAATGATTTAAATATGTCATGACACCATTATTGTTCTAAAGGACACCATAGGCCAGAAAATATCAAGATAAGGTATGCAGCGGTATTTTCAGTGATATAGCCCTTGGAGCAAGGGACATAAAAGGAGAAATGAATTAATGGGATTTCATCAAAATAAAAACCTTCTGCATGGCTAAAGAAAACAGTATGAAAATTTAAAAAAAAAGAACGAAGTGTATGGATAAACATATTTGCCAATGATACCCCAGGCAAGTGTTTTCTCTGCAAATTATATAAAAAACTCACATGGCTATACTCTAAGATAAGCAATCTAATGAAAAACAGGCACAGGACTCGAACAGACACTTCTGCAAGGAGGACATACAGAGGCTGCAGAGACACATAAAAAGATGGTTAGTATCCCTAGCTGTCAGAAAGATGAAAATTAACACCAAATGAGATGTCACTTCACACCATTTAGAATGGCCATCATAAACAAAGCAACAAACAACAAGTTTTGGACAGGTGTTCGAGAAAAAGGAACCCTAGTGCATAGCTTATGGGATTGAAGATGCATGTAAATAGTATGGAAAATGGCATGGACTTTCCTCAGATAAATACAAGTAAATCAACCTTTAGACCAAGCAATTCCACAGCTTGCATTGTATCCTAAAAACCTTGAAACCAAACTCTAAAAGAACCTATACACCCAATATTCATAGCAGCACAATTTACAAAAGCCAAGTGCTGGAAGCAGCGTAGGTGCCCGTCAGTAAATGAATGGATCTAAAAACCATGGTGCATGTACACAATGGAATTCTGTACAGCAGAAAGAAAGAAGGAGCTCCTACCCTTTGTGACAGTATGGATGGAACTAAAAATCATTATGCTAAGTTAAACAACCCAGGAGGGGACAGGTAAATGCCATATGATCTCAATTTTAATAGAAATTGAAACATCAAAACAAACAAGCAAAATATAACCAAAAACACTGAACTTGAAAATGGCTCACAGTGACAAGAGAAGAGAAGGGGGAGAATTTCAGGGGAAAGGGGGGAAGGGTTTTCATGAACTAGTATAAAGGACACATGGACACAAACAAGGCAGGGTAGAAATGGGAGGGAGTTGATGATGGCTGGTGGGTGGGCTGGGATGGGGTAAAGGGCAGAAAACTGTACTTGAAAAACATTTAAAATCAAAAGAACTAGATGAAATGTACATTGAAAACTAATCAACACTGCAGAAATAGGAGTATAAGAAATGGTTTTAAGTAAATACATGCAAGAAAATTGGCTAATCTGAACAAAATTAATAAATTCCTAGAAACACAATCTTCCAAAACTGAATCAAAATGAATCAGAAAATCTTCCTTTATTCTTTGTTGTTTTTGTTGCTTTTCAAGTAGGGTTGCCTGCATTTACCACCTCCCCCACTCCCCACGTAAATAGCCATACCCATCTCCCTGTTCTGATTCCACACCCTCTTGTTTTTGTCCATGTGTCCTGATAGTTTATGTAAACACTTCATACTTTTCTCCCATTATTCCCTCCCACCTTCCTCTGGTTACTGTCAACCTCTTCTCAATTTCAGTATCAACGGTTGTATGTCCCATGCTTATCTGTTCTCTTGATTATGTTCCAGTAAAAGTTGAGATCGTTTAGTATTTGTCTCTCACCAGTTGGCTTATTTTACTTACCATAATGCTGTCCAGTTTCATCCATGCTATCACAGAGGGAAGTAGCCCCTTCTTTCTCCCTACTCTGTACTGTTGCATTGTGTAAATATACCATAGTTTTTTTAAGGTATTATTTATCTTTAGAGGGGAAGGGAAGGAGAGAAAGAGAGAAATACCAATGTATGGTTGCCTCTCATGAGTCCCCTGCTGGGAACTGGCCTGCAACCCAGGCATGTGCCCCGACTGGGAATCCAAGTGTGATCATGTGGTTCCCAGGCCCGCGCTCAATCTACTGAGCCACACCAGCCAGGGCTATACTGTAGTTTTTTTTTTATCCATTTATTTACTTATGCACTTCTAGGACTTGACATTGGGAATTATGCTGCTATGAACATTGTGGTGCATAGGTTTTTCTGGATTGGTCTTTCAGGAATCTTAGGATATAATCCCATCATTGGAAATGCAGAGTCAAAAGGCAGTCCACTGGTACTTATCTGAGGAAACTCCATACTATTTTCACAGTGGCTGCACCAGTCTGCCTTCCCACCAACAGTGCATTAGGGTTCCCCTTTCTCTACATACTCTCCAACACTTGATGTTTGTTGAGTTGTTTATGACGGCCACTCTCAACAGTGAGAAGTACTATCTCATTGTGGTTTCACTTTGCAACTCTCTGATGGCTAGTGATGCCGAGTACCTTTACACCTGCCCCTGAACCTGAAAATTGGATTTGAATAATTAAAACTAATGAAGTTGAAACAGTAAACAACAATAAAAAATTCTTCAAAACAAAAGGGTGGTAAGCAAGTTAGCTGCCTTGGAGTTGTGGCAACACCTCGCAGCAGCACTGGTCCTCTCTGAGCATGTGCAGATGCATGGTGTGGGGGAAGGGCAGGAAGTATAATGGTACTAGAAATATCAAGACCAATGTGAGGCCACCTTGGAGAAGACATAGAGCAATCTCATGCACACGGGGCACTACCATGATGTACAGAGCTGGAGACAGAGTGGCCATAGCTCTGTGCAAATATCTGGGCAGGAGATCAGCACTCTTGTTCCTTATGTAGAGTTCACTGGCTATGTGAGAGAACAAGATCTTGGGTCACAGAACACTGCATTGCAAACCTGAGAGTCTCCTAAGCACAGAGTCTCCTTGCTTAGGAATCAGAAAAACTATTTGAAGGGCAGCATTGAAGAAAGAGCTTCCCCCAGTGCTGTGCCTACACTGGTATAATGGAATGGAACTCTCTGGGCATGGGGTGGAATATTCATGGGAATGATGGGAGTCAGCCTTACACAATAAACTGGAGCAGGCCTGGGTTTCCAAGGGAACCTGGACAGAAGTAGAGGGTCAGAGAGCTTCCTCTTCACTGAGCAGAGACCACCAGTGGTGGTCAGCCCACTCCTTGCACTGAGGAGGAAGAGAAAGCCCTCTTCTCATTCTCACTCACATTACTGAATTACTGATGAAATCTACTATATTCTCCATGGCAAAGACATTCTGAAGGACATTGCTGATCACTTCACCAGGTAAAACTGGGAAGTGATGGGAAACTGGGAGAAAAGCCCATACAGGAACATGAAAAGTAGTTACCATTGGCCTGTAGCCCTTGTAATAAGGGAGGGGGTGGGGGCAGGGCAGGGGTGCTGGAGCAGTGATGCCTGGTAAAGATGATGGGCTACCAGGCTGGCCCTGGCTTAGGTAGCTATATCTGCTTCCAGCTCTCTTATATGTCGACACCAAACTGGGTAAATTGTGTGCCTTTCTGTCAGACCAGAGCTGGCAAGGGAAATGCAGATCTCACAGCATCTTGTGTGCTGTATCTTTGCCAAATCATTGGCATCAATTGCAATGGCTTTGTGATGGATGAGCCTCCTTCAAGACCTTCACTTTCACAAAAAGTGCTTTTTGTTCGTTATCCAGGTCTCCAGGCCCCCTCCAGCTTTCATGTGTCAACGCTGGCTTTACAGGATGGTCCCAGTGGAGGAGAGTGAGGCTTCTGGTGAAGAATGTATTCTGAGGAAGCAAGGTGAGGGTCCAGAGGAACCAGGGCTGTCCTCCTGATGTTGACCTACATTATTTAGGTCAGGCTGCATCCTAGGAGTCGGAGAGGGACATCCCTGCTGTTCAAAAATCATAGTGCAAATCAGAGTGCTGTAAAATAAGGGGCTATTCACGTAAATTTTGTAAATGTGTACAGTAAGTATGAATACTTATACATATTTTAAGAAGCAGTCAATATACCAAACTTTAAAACTTATAATACAAACACCTACTTCAAAATATCTGTGACCAGGAAGGAATGTTGTTGTTCTGGCCAGTGAGCAATGATATAAGCATTGACTGCCAGATGACAACCTCAGGGTCATGTAGGGAAATTACTAATCATGGTTATTAGGGGAGTTGAGGTTGTGGGCAAGGGTGGTACTGGTTTATTTTATATCTCTTCCTTATATCAGACATTTTATCATGCTCTGTGGGTTTGTGAGTGAGTGCTAGGTGGGGGGGTGTGCTCCCAGGGGTCTGGACTTGAAACACAGCTGAATGAAGGTGGTATCTTTAACTTAATGGGAATTTTGATGCTGTGGTAAAGACACTAGAGACTTGGTTGCTAGTAATTTCTGAGGCTGAGCAGAAACTTTTGGTTCAGGTAGGTGGTGGAAAGGTAAGAAATAAAGGAGATGAGCAACTCATGGGGCTTTGAGCCTTGGCCAGGACCCTTGCAAGGAGAAAGTGAGATTTCTCCTGTATGGAGAAAGTGTCTTGTTACATAAATGGAGTATGCGCAAGGATATATGTCCTTTATTATATTTTTGTCCTGAAAGCCCAATTTATTTTTAGATGTAGGTTATGCAGAAAGAGAAATCTCACATAATGCTTTGTTGAAATTCAGTATTGGGATAGTGCTACGCGATGCCCACAAGAGAAGCATAGGCCTTAGTGATAGCCTGGAAAACATTTCCCAGTCATCTTTGCAATGGCCACAAACTAGTGTCTGATTCAGATGTGTGCAGCTAATTAGCATATCTAGATTTGGGAAATGCATACCTATCAAAACCCTGATTTTTTTTATCATCTTGCAGTCAAACGTTCTGGGGTGGTTTTCAGAAGGAAAGAAAGGGTGAGTATTTCCCAAAATCTGTTGACAAGAAATTCTTCCCCATGGGATCAAATGCAGGTAAGAGTAGGAACATGCCATGAGTTTCCAACATATGGAAAGGTTTGCTTTTATGTATGGTATCACTGTAATGGTGGTAGTGCATTCCAATCTATACCTCCTCTAATGTGCTTCAAATTTTGTTTAGATGATCACAGTTTTATGACCATATGCCATCATATGCGTGTACCGCTATATAATTAAGCAGACTATTTCAGCCAGTTATTTTTTCTCTGACTGAGGGCAGATTGTCGGTGTAGAAGCTAATGATACAGTGAATGGTCCCACATCGGGGGACATAGGATACCCAGCATAACAGGGCCCCAGTCAAAAAAAAAAGTACCTGACATTCCTTCAGAGCATCATGTTTCATGATTGAAAAACAAGTAATTGAATGCTCTAAGGACTTCACAGAGGTTACACGCTACTCAGAGAAAACTTATTCATCTGCAGCTGACTTCCGATGGGCAGCCATGTAGGAAGAAGTAATAGCTTCTTCCTTTGAGTGCTAATTAGGCCTGAGTCATCTTTGTCTTTGGAGTCCTTTGTTAACCCTGCCTGGCCTCTGCATTGTGAGCTCTTTGAGAAGATGGTCCACACCTGATTCTTCTCAAAAGTCTCATGGTTGTGAGGGCCCCCTGAAAATTTGCTGTGTGAATAATCTCACAATTAAAATTTACACTAGATTTGATCAATGAACACTGAAGATAATTTATCCTTGGGGTGTCAAATATGAAGACATCTGAGGAGTAAATTGATAGCAAAACCATAATCCCACATTCAGACTGTGGTCTTAGGTTCTCACAAAGGATGTCAGTGAATATTTGTAAGTTTCATGGGCACCACAACACTCTGAATTAGCATGTTACAGATCAGGAAACCAAAGACAACTCATTGTCTGTGGTACAGCGTTATTCCAAAATAACATTGGTGTCCAACTAATGCAAGTACAAGTGGCCTTGCCAAGTTATACACATTTGTGAATTAGTGTCACTTCCATTATTGTCTACATGTTTCTGCTTGAAGTTGTTCAATTTCTCGTCATCCCATATCCCTCATTCTCACTATTGTACAGATTTTGAAAGAAAATTTTCTTAAGGCATGGGTTCTAGTTGAATTCATTACACATATAGGCCCTCTTTTTTTCCTGTAATATTCATGCTCCTGAGGTATTTCCAAGACATGTTGAAGTAGTGATAAGAACCATATATGGGGAAATACGTAATAAGAATTAAAATAAGTGCATGTGATTTATTGGTATGTGACTCTTCCATTAAAGACAATGCCCAGGATACTGTTTAGTGATGAATCTAAATTGAAGAAATTGTCTGGAAAAATAATTTTGCTGACCAGAATTGGCTCAGAGCTGGGCCAGAAACCAGTTTCTTCTCCTGGAGAAGCAAGTATCTCTGCACAACACTCCAGAAAAGAATTGGGTAAGCACAAGTAAATTGGACACTACAGTTCCTCTAAGACCTCTAGAAAGCTGATGTGTATAGCCTGGGTGTGTGGAGTGCACTGCATGTCAGCCTGTACTTACACTGAATGGAGCTGAGACTGAAATTCACAGTGTAGATTTGGGAAAAACCTTTTAAGTTGTCTGAGCTCCTAAATGCTAATGTTGAAAGTAAAACTAAGAATACATAGCTCATCTATGGTTTGAAAGCAATAAATTAAATTTAAAACAATGGACACATGCAGTTGCCTAATAAGTGCACCTATGTTGATGATATCACATGTTGTCTAGGTGTTTTAGGTACAGGCATTGGCTTCATACGTTACTCACACCATGGGCTCACAATGAGCATTTTGTGAAGGGTAAATGTTGGGAAGTAAAATTAGACAATTGGGAGGTCTAGAAATTAAAATGAAATTAGGCATATGAAGGTAGAGTGAGGTCTTGGTCTCTCTCAACCAAAATTTGACAGAGGAAACTACCAGAGAATGAGGAAAGAAGGAAGAAATTTTGATGGGAGGAAACTGTGTAATTTTGGACCAAAGGGAGACTAACACTCCACATGCCACCCACCTTGTTCACATGCACTTCTCCAACTTAGAGCAGAGGAGAAATGATACTGTCACGAAGAGGTATAGCCTACGAGAAGGAAAGGGCCATGTGTATGAAGAGGTCAGCGAGCCCCAGAATGATGACTACCTCTGTAAGTGACCATCACAGACAATAGCTTGGTGTTTCTCCGTATAGTTGTTTGGACTATAAATCATCCCTTCTCCATGTGGAGAATTCCCTTCTACCCAGAGAATGGAGTAGAGAATGGAGGTTATGTGATGTGTGTTTCTGGACTGTCTCTGAAGCTCTTCAAGTGCAGGGACAGGCCCTATAACTTTTCTATCGCCTGCTCCTTTCACCTGCAGATTGTGATACCTGTCAGGACTTCTTCATTGACAGCTGTCCTGTGCATGGACCCCCTGCGTTTATAAAAGACACTACAGTGGACAAGGGGCATCCTGATCGCTCGGTTCTCACTGTGCCCCCTGGGTTGAAAATTGGACCATCTGGCATCCCTGATGCTGGGCTAGGAGTGTGGAATGAGGTATCTGACCTGCCAGTGGGTGTCTGCTTTGGCCCTTTTGAGGGCCACGTCACACAAGATGAAGAGGCATCTAGGAGTGGATACGCGTGGGTGGTGAGAAGTGTTTTTTCCTTACCCTGTTCACTGGCTTCCCACATCACTTCTGTGGCTTGCTGGGTCCTCGCTGCCCAGGCTACACATGGGTGGGGACAATATGGACCTTGCATGACCAGGGGGGTCTTGTTTAACTGTCAGAGCAGAAGTAGGCCAAAGATGTGCAGACACAAAGGAGTGGCTTTTTCTTTTGGGGTCTCCTACTCCTCTGAGAGACACTGTCTTGCATGTGTAGATGACAAGCAAGAAAAATTCCTTGTGGTCACAGGAGGAAGGTGAATACCCAGGCAGACTGAAAGGGCTTTGATGTCAGTAGAGTAAAACAATTCTTTGAACAATTACCTTTCTGCCTAAGAATAATGAGGGAAAGACCTTTAACTTCTTTTCTACCATACAGATCACCAAAGGGAGTCATTGCTATGAATATGTGGATGGAGAGGACAAATCCTGTTCCAACTGGATGAGGTACCATCCTTATGTATCCAGGCGCCAGAGAGGCCTCTCTTGCCCCACTTGCCCATGTTTCTTTCCCTGTCATCATGCCTCCCTCAATAATTTACCTCAATTCTCTATTCATCTTTGCTCTCCACACAGTATTCCTTCAAATCAAGAGACCTTTAGAGACAAGGAGATAAAATAGAGCGTATGTCCTGAAAATAAAATCCCTATGCCGGACGAAGTTTGGACCCTAGGAAAAACCAAAGGAACCGGGAATCCCCAGGGACACTGGACTGCACTCCTATTGTCACTGACTGAGTTCCAGGTTACAGGAATAAGTTCATTGTTTGAACACATCACACCACCTGTATCCTTATGGAGGACTCATTGCAGACAAATAGGAAACAATTCCTTGTAGAAACACTTAACTGTAGTATTCTGAATGTCTGAGAAGGGCATCCCAGCATTAGTTCTAACCAGAACTGTGTCCTGAGGCCTGCATAGGAATGCTCAAGGGCCCCTTCCCTCAGAAGCTCTTGTTTAACTGCAGTCAGAGAGTGTAAACCATTAACTGTTCTGTGTTCTTTTGCTAAGACACAGAGAGATCCAAGTTCCTATGGGTACCTGGTGGAGGCAAGGGAAAAGTACCCCAGGTACAGTGTGGGGAGATTGGAGAAAGACCTGTCCAGAGAAGATGAACCTGAGCTGGGAATTGAATGTTGTGACCTAATCTGAAAGTGGAGTCTAGATTGAGCTCCAGGTTCCAAGTTGTGTTAGAAAATTGGATTAGCTTTTAGACAAGGCAGTGCTTACTGGGTTTCACAGCCACTCAGGGTGGAGCTTAAGTCTTCAATTGGGCTTTGTGAAATGGTACCAGGAAGGATGAGCACCATAGGCAGGTCATCGAGATAGGCATTCACATGACATTCTGACAGAATCTTCCACACTGAACAGAGGGTTCCCCTGGAGTGTTGTGCGAAGTAGGTGACATCAAAGCCTGAGGACCTTAGGTGTCAGTGAGGAGCTGCACCTGGTTGTGAGAGGTAGTGGGGCCTCATTGCTGTGGTCTCTTTCCCTTCATGTACCTCAATCCCAGGTATGTGAACTGTGCCCGGCATGATGAAGAACAGAACCTTGTGGCCTTTCAGTATCATGGGCGGATTTTCTACAGGACCTGCCGGGTCATCAGGCCCGGCTGTGAGCTGCTGGTCTGGTACGGGGACGAGTATGGCCGGCAGCTGGGCATCAAGGGAGTCGGTAAGTGGAAGAGAGAGCTTCTGCCTGGGACAAGTGGGGCACCACCTCCCTTACTCAGTGTCAGGAGAAAAATAGAGGGCTGTCCTTAGAAATTGTAATGGACCAACGCTGAAGCTGAGCGAAATCCACTGAAAAGTGAGTAAGTTTTCCAGTCAGCTGCTTCATCAATCAAGGGTTCAGCCCACATACCTTTTATCCTTAGGGGCAATATTTATCTTTTTAGTTTTGTTCAGTTTTTTTAAATGCATGTGCAAATATGCTTATACATATAGCCCTGAAGGGCTTATTTTCCCTGTGCAGAAAGGTTACAAGGGATAGCCAGCTTTGTGAGCAAAGCCCTCTTTCCTGAACACTTTTTTGCTGTTTTTTAAAAATATCCTTTATCTATCTAAATGAAATGTGTATGTCCATGTGGACTGAATCATCATTTTACTCAGCCTTGCATTGAATTGCTAACAGGCAAACAGGTGCTGAAGTACTCTTGAGCCACAAACAGATGAAGGAGGGATAACCAGGTGCTCGTGCTTGTGTGTGCCTAATATTGCACGTAGATTAGTGCTTGGAGAAAACAATCCCAGGACAAAGTGTCTATAGGTCACTGTGAGTGCGGGCTGGAGCTGGGGTGGGGGGAGGTGCAGTGTGGCAGATGGTCAGGATAGGGCTAGCTCAGGAGATGAACATGACCATGTTTCCTGTGAGCAAAACATTGTGACAGAGGGGCCGTTTAGTGAAGGAGGGGTATGAGATGGGGCGTCAGACTGGCTGAGTCCACTCAGGTCTCAGTCTGGATTCATAGAGCAGGAATAGGGGTCAGATAGATGCCTAGCAGCTGGCAAATGCAGTGCCTATGCTATCACCTGAGAACCCAGGGACATTTCTCAGTGAGATGAGACAATTGTACAGTCTTCAGGTGCAGACTACAGTGGGGTGTCTTGGTTAAAATTCTGTGGTGCTAATATTTGAGAATTAAATATCAGTGGCAGACTCCCTGAGAGATTATTTTGTCTGCAAGCTGAGGAGTCTGGCTGTTTGATTGGAGTTGTGTGGGAGTCAGCAAGGTAAGAAGCATGCTTGGAGAAATATTTAGAAACCAGCATGAATGTGTATTTTTTAATGGAATGTCCTCACAGGACATCATTCATTCATGGAGAATGAAATCAGGTGTAGACACTTGGTGAGATGTTTGCGGGAGAACATGATTTCATTTTATCATTTTGGAAAGGAGAGCAACTAGAGGCCCCTTTCATTGGGGACTGTAGGTAGTGTCTTTGACACTACTTAGAAAATACACATGCAAGGAAAAGGTCACTGAAGTTTCATTTATAGTGGTTGTCAAGTGGTCCTAGAAAGCCCCTAGCCTGGGAACTTTGTAGAAAAGACAGTGGGTGTGGTGGGCCTTGTGCATAAATTAAGATGACGCAGTGCATGGGAATGAAAAGGAAACTAGACTGAAGGAATCCTGTGTGAAACACACAGAGCCTGCATTGTCACCAGAAGGAGAATGGTCCTTAGGGCTGTTCCTCGATTCAGGACACAAAGCGTGTGGCACTGGCAAGCTTGTCAGCATGTGCGCTGACCACAGATTTCTCTTTCAGTACAACCAAAACGAGAGATGCACTCCTGCTCAGCCTGCCCTCGGGCCTTCTTCAGTAAGAAGTTGCTCTGCCGACATGTGAAACGCAGTCACCCCTCTAAGACTGCTTCGGGGACATCTGCAAGAAAACACCTGCAATCAGTGGAACCCTGCTCAGAGGATCACAGTCAGCAGCAGCAAGATGCTGATACCCAGAGCCAGAGTGACAGAATGAATCAAGAGGTGGAAACAGGGGCCCGATCCTTGCTTAAAAGGATCAGACAGAGGGGACGTTCAGGGGCCTGGTTGACAACACCCACTGCCCTCAAAGGGAGCTCTAGTGAGAGTGGGAATATTCTTCAGAAAAAGCCAAAGACAGTGCAGAAAGTGCATCAAGAGGATTCAGGAATAGTATTTGTGGGAGGAGGAGTGCCTAGAAGTGTAGCACTCAAGTATGGAGAATGTGGGCAAGGCTTCAATGGTAGGTCACACTTGAAGAGACACCAGAATACACTCTCCGAAGAAAGGGCCTATACGTGCAGTGAGGGTGGACCAAGCTCCACAGGGGTATCAGATGTCATCTCCCCCCAGAGGACTCATTCAAGGGAGGAAACCTCTGTTTGCAAAGACCGTGGAATGGGCTACACAGAGAAATCAGATCTGGTGGGACAAAAGAAGACACAGTCAGGGAAGAAGCCCTATATTTGCCCAGAGTGTGGACAACACTTTACAGTGAAGGCCAGTCTCAACACACATAAGAGAACCCACAAAAGGGTGACATCCTACATTTGTATGCAATGCAGGCGATGTTTCTCTTCAAAATCAGGTCTCACCTTACACCACAAGACACACACTGGGGAGAAGCCCTATGCTTGTAGGGACTGTGGACGAGGCTTTGCCCAGAAGTCGTATTTCATGAGACACCAGAAGAGACACTCAGTGAAGTAGCCCCAATTTTTCATGGAGGTCGATAAGGCATTAGCATTCAGTAGCTCCTCATGTAACTCACATACCAATGTAGCCCACACAGTTCATACCACAGGTCTGAGCAGGGTTCATACAAAATGATGTTGCCCCTTTCTGTCCCCAAGAGTGCATTCAGGAGACAGGTCACCTGTTAAACAGAGCCCCCCCTCCATGAAAAGAGATGTGATAGGCAGACAGTTCTGTGATTGGCAGGGAAATGTCAACAGCCATGTACTCCAGGTTTTTTCCACCCTGTGTTCTAATACATTCTGTTGCAACACTAACTGGAATCTCAGATACCTCATTCTCCCTATCACTGAAGATACAGAGTTCCAGGAGGACCTCAGACCAACCATATGCTCACCCATCACTACCAAACTCCTACAAAGGCCCACATGTACAGTCAATCTAGTTAGATTACTGCTCAGAGAAAGGGAATGGAGACAGAAGAATCCTGGGTACTTGGGGCTTTTGCTTCCTATTGAGTACACCCCACACTTCCCTTGGCTTCTTCTGCATCCTGTCCTCGTATGTTAAGAACTCTGAGTCTCAGTGGTGAAGGGCAGGGAGGGGCGTGTCTGAAGGCATGGATGTCAGCCAGGCTCCTTCTGGGCTCCTGATCTGTCTCATATTTTGCTTACCTTCAGAGTACACATCTCATGATTTGCAGCATCTGCACTCTGATTCATTCCTTACCATGTGTAAACATCAAAAATGCCCCTTCCCACTGTGTGACCAAAAGCAAGAATATCAACTTTTCTGGGCCAGAATTCTGCTCGGTACTGTGAAAATGGTAACAGCAGCCTTCTGCTTTGACATTTACAATTGAGGAAGAACCTGGCACAAGGGATCTGAGGTCACAAGTCTACAGCTACAATGTTTTCAGTGGTCAGGGCTCCCCGGTCTTCCATGCTGGAGAAGGGAAGATATGAATGGGGAAGTGGGCTGTGTCCAAATCCAGCTATGGAGCAGACACCACTGCTTTCTCTGCATAGATTTGGCTGCCTGGAGCAGACTGCATGAGTTTTGAGACTTCCCTCTTTGCAGGCCACCACACTGTTCCCCTGAGCCTGGGAAGCCACCTATTGTTCAAAGGATAGAGGCACATTGTACTAAATAAATCTTGTGGGAAAGCCCTTTACCCAGCCCTTGCTGAGAAATGAGGTTGGGGACAGCCTCTGACCAACCTGTGTACACCACATGGGCACAATGTGATTTTGAGACTTCACATAGCAGCTTCTGTAGTGAGTTTTCCTTCTAGCTGGGCCTCATGGATTTTAATCCACCAGAAGTCACCTTGGGACTTTCACGTGTTGCATGATTAAATCCCAGCTGGTTAATTGAAGTTCTACGGGAACACACACATACTAAGAGCAGAGCAAATATGCACAACCTTGTTCCTTCCTTGCCACACAGTCTGAGTAATGTCCACAATGTCTCAAGGGCACAGGACATGTACGAACACACTAGATGGGAGACCAGCAAGACTCAAGATGAGGACATAGTAAACATCTACCTCTGCATGTGCAAGGGTGCCTACAGCTCACTGAAGCCAGGTTTTTCTTGGAAATACACCTGCCTTCATAACAGAGCAGATGCAAACACAATCAATGAGTATCCATATCATACCCTGAGCTACCGAGACCTACCTGAGCATGTCCTACATGGATTCTGCAGTGGCGCAATCGCAAAAGGCAGACACCCAAATTCTCTGAGAGGGAAGAATGTCCTCTCTGTTCCTGTCCTGGGCCCAAGCTTGTCAAGGCTGTGTATATAAACAAGGTAGATTTCCACAGTAGGAAATCCACTGTCACTTTCTCTTCTTTTCTCTTGTATTTATGAGGAATGTTGCATTCCTCGAGTTTCTTTCTTCCCCGGAGAGCCCCCGCGAGAGAACCCTACAACTTTCCTAGTACTGTGCCTTCAGCATGAGCCATGGCAGAAGGGCAGAGTCCTGGAATAATGCTGGCAGAAGGGCCAGAGCTGAAATGCAATAGGTTGTGTAACCCACCACATCCACAGGTACAGGTCCTGGAATTCTCCAAAACTGCTGAGTGATTCAAGATGTGTTGAAATTTGTTCCAAAAAACACATTCCTACCTTGGTTACCAGCCCCAAAGATGTTCCCCAAACACTCCTTCTCTCAGTCCTGCCCTTGTGCAATCCTGCCTTCATAGTGCACAGCTGGCCTGTGTTGTGAAAGTTGTGTTGAGACCCCAGAGCTGAATCACAATGAGGCTCTTGTGTTTCATCCTGGCTTGCATAGTTCACGTGGTTCAAACAAGGTTGTGCCTGGAGCTGGGCGTTTACATTGCCCTGACACACACCTATCAGCAACTGGCAACCCATATTCCTCAGCTGGAAGAAGGACGCTCCAACCAATCAGTGAGCACGATATGTGTGGGATTCCAACCCTCTTGTCTCAAGACAGGCATTTGAGCACACTCTTCTGTCCCTGTAACGCCAGCTGTTTGGAATGTTGGTTTGAGGCACCAGGAAGCACTGCCATGCCCAGCTCTTTTCCCTGGTGTATGTGCTCCTCCCCAGCTTCTGACACCAGGCCAGTGCCAGGTGGATGCCCCTGATAATGTTTGGGAAAGAAAGATAATCTGGGAGCACCCGGAGAAGGGGAGTTTTCAGACCTCTAATTACGACATCCCCTTACCTCACATCCCTGTTAGTTTAATGTGAATGAGGGGCATTCCTCACATCCCTGTTAGCTGTCCCCACAGCTACAGCCATGTCCAACGAAGCCCTGTTTCTAGATGATTAAACAAATGGCTTTGATGTTGTTACAATTATTGGATTAAGTTTACTGCTTATGTCATTTCACATGTAGTGTTAACATGGGTTTTAAAAGAAATAATATGGCACTTCAGATTTCCCTGATGATTTGCATTGCCATGCTGCTTGTTAATAGTGAAGATGTCCATTTCCATGCCCTCGACATCTTTAGACACCACCAGAATGCAAGGCACAGAAACAGACACAGCCACTGATGAGAATAACTGCAGTGCGACTACAGCTCACATCACTGGTGCCTCAGCACATCATCATATTTCTCAATACATGGTCAATCCCAGTGTACTCTTTTGTTGTTCTGAAACACACAGCAAAAGAGGACAGGTCACTGTGAAGAACTCACTGTACATTTGTCCCAGCTCATGGGTGCAGACACCAGCCCACGGCAGCAAAATTTAGGAAATCGGGAAACACACCAGCCAATGAGAGCAATCCCTTGGCATATTTCTTATGAAACCATTGTGCCTTATACTCTTTGGTGTTATGATCTTTTTCATAATGGTACTCTTTCCCAACAATGTCTAGTTATACACATCTGGCCAAAGGCACCAAGGAGAATGAAAACACCATGAGTCACTCCACAAGACTTACTATTTCATCAGACCTGCCAGGTCCTACAGTCTGATTATCCCAAGTGCAAAAAACAAAGCTCATATGCAGGGACTTTTATTGAGGAGTCCTCAGAAGAGGAACATGTCAGTTCTCAAAGACTGATGTAGGTCACTGTGGGTGTTCAGAAAGGACAGGGAGCCTTCAGGCATACTGGTTAAGAAGACTCAGATGACAGACCTGTAGGGCAGGGCTGCCATGTAGCTGTGAGGTACACAGCCAGATCAACTGACAGTCCTCATACTGGTATTTGGCCTTGTGAGAAGTGGAGATGTGCTGTAGAGCCAGGTCAGGCCAGCAATGTATCAGGCATCGTGCTCTTTCTCAGAAGTCACCGAATGTAGCCACGCTGGTCCTTCCAGACTCAAGCATGTAGAATTATCTTGGGGCCCCTTGAGGAAGAGAAATTTCAAGTTAAGCAGAACCCATTAGTCCTCTGGATAATGATTCACTTGGCCCCTTGGTAATGCATGCCCTATGTTGTAGTGCAACACAGGAGTTCAGAAGAAATCTGAGGGGTTGTTAACTGATTTTCAAGGATAATTTGTGACCACAGTCCAGGACCCCTAGTAAATTCTCAGGGTCTTCTTGGTTTTCACACACTTATACTATTACAACATCAACAGCGGTCTCAATCACCTGTTCTATTCCAGCATCTGGAAACCTCTCAAACTTCTGCAGTGCAGTACTAGAATCTGTGAAGTGATCAGCAGTCACCGTCTCTCTTTGTTTTCTCCCACCAGCACATCATAATATCTTCAATGATCTCAAACAAACACTTGGATGATCAGCAGCATCTTCAGGGTGTTTGAACATCAGGCATACCCAAGTGTTTCCATGTTCCCAAGCAATCGGTTGATAGGCATCTCTTTGTTCTCAATTATCTTTACTGCCCCAGTGTCTGCAATATTCCAGCCTTTTCCATTTTCACAAACACCTGAGCCCTGTCAAGGTCTCTATGTTTAAAAAACACCATGGTTTAATCCAGCGCCAGCAATGTTTTCAAACGCTTGGATTCTTCCACACAGCTTTAGGTTCTAATACTCTAAAGTCTGGCAGTACTTGCACTGCTTTGAAACAAATGCAGTATCTCAGCATATTTTTGTCCTCAGGATATCAGGTCTCTGTCAGTGTATGCAATGTTCTCAACCACTTGGCTTCCAGCATCTGCACTGTTCTCAGAAACCTGGATTATCACAGAAACTTCAGTGTTGTCAAGACAAGAACTATCCTAGCCTCTGCAGTGAACTCTAACACATGGGCTCTCCCAGCAACAGCAGTGTTTCCAAACATCTTGACCATTCCAGCATTTGCACTGTTCTCCATACCTGGGCTATTCCCTCATCGTCAGAGACCTCAATCACCTGAAAAAATCCAGCCCTCTCTGTGGCCCACACACCTAAGCCATCACTGAGACCGTGATATTATCAATCGCAGGTGTATCACGGCATCTTCAGTGTTTGAAACATGGCCCTATTCTACCATCTATCTCAAATTTTGTGAATTTCAAATCTCCTACAATGTTTTCCAAAGCTGAAATACACAGCCATAGCAACATTCTACCACTACGTGACCAGGCCAGGACTTCAGCATCAAAAACACCAAGACTATCCCAATGTCAGCATGTTCACAGCCTGGTTAATCACTACAAACACAGTCTCTCCTCCTCTCACTGCACAGCATGAAATAGTACAGCATTTGGAGCTCCCCACCCCCAGTAACTGGATTATTCTTCTGGTCCTTCTCTCAGTTCTCAAACACCATTCCCTTGTCTGCAGTGTTCTCAAATCCCTGGATGATAGAGCATCTCCAGTGTTGGCAAAGAGCTGGACAATTGCTGTGACTGCAATATTTCAAGCACCTGGACTATTCTCAGCTTGGACAAAGCTTTTAAAACACGGGGGCTATTTCAGCATGTGCTATGTTCTTCAGTACCTGTGCTATACCAGCATCTTCAGTGTTGTCAGCTGCAGAGTAGCAAAGCACCTTCAGTGTTCCCAAAAGAGAAGTGTGACTCAGCGTGTACAAGGTCTCAAACATCCAATTGTAGCAATCTTGGCAGTGTCTGCCATCTCAGAGGGTGCCATGTTCTCAATTACCTTGCTTCCCTCATTCTTTTCTATGTTGTCAAACACACAGACTACACTGGGTCTGCAGTATTTTTTAACTTTTGGAAAATTCCCAGGTAAGGGAATAATTCTGCAAAGTCTCAAAATCACGGACTCTCACAGAGTCTCAAAGTTGTCAAATAGCCTGGCAATCCAGCATCTTAAAGGAATTCAAACATGTAACATATAACTAGCATCTTCAGTGTTCCCAAACACCTGGTGCATTGCAGCCTCTGCAGTGTTCTCAACTACCTGGGATACCTGTCCGGCTTTTTGTTGTCAAACAGCTGAATCCTCTCAGAGTCTGTAACCTGTGCAAACAGCTGCAATATTGCAACACCTTCAGTGTTCTCAGACAGTGTTCTCAATCACATGGACTGTTCCAGTCATCTTTCACTGTTCTGAGCCACCTGACTCAGCATTTGGGTTGTCAAACATTACGACTATCCCAGAGCCTGACATGTTCTCACATCCCAGAGTATCCCAATCTTCAGTGAGAACACGTGGACTATCCAGCGTGTTCTCAACATGGAATATCTCCAGTGTTCTTAAGACCTGGACTGCTCCCAACATGTGCCAAGTGTTGTAAATGAGGACTAACTAAGCACATGCAATGATCTCAAACACCAGGAATGTCACTGTGCCTGCAGTTTTCCCATGCACCTGGACCAGAAATAGCATCACTGGAGTTCAGAGAAGCTTATACATCTTCTACTCCAGTTACCAAAACTCCTGGTTTATCCCAGCTTCTGCAGTGCTTTGAAAACCTGGGAGTATCCTAGTTTTGTTTTGTTCCCAACACCTTCACTATTCCTTCATCTATGATACTCCAAAACACTCACAATATTCCAGCACCTTCTGAGTTCTTGAAAACCAGAACTGTACTGCTCTCTGTATCCTTGAAATTCACCTGCACTTTTCATGGCATCTTCTGTCTTCTCAAACACCCCATTTATTCCAGGGACTGCAATAATTCCTAGACCCCCTAGCATGTCACCACATCAACTGCATGCATCTCAAATATCTAAATGATCCCAACCCTAGCAATATTCTTCAACATCTGGAATACCTTAGTATCTTCCTTGTTCTCAAACACGTAGTCTATACCAGCTTTATCTGTGTCCTGAAACACTTGCAGAACCAAAGCATCTTCATTGTTCTAAAAAACCAGTACTATTCTTAGCAGCTGCAGTTTTTTTTTTTCTGAAACAGGTACCTCCCCAGCATCCCCAGTGTACTCATACACCTGGACTATTTTAGGACCTGCTGTGCTCCCAACTCACCTGTACTTTTCCAGCATCTGTAAGGTTCTCAGACTTGAGCACTATACCAGCATCTGTAATGGTGTCAGATATCTGGAGTAAACTAGCCCTTCAGGGATATCAGACAGCTGGAATATCTCAGAATCTTCCTCTCTCTCAAACTCCAGCTGTTTGACAGGGTGTCTCCTTTTCAAACATTTACTATCTCAGAAACTGAAATACTGTCAAACACACATAAGAGTTCAGTGACTTCTCTCTTCTCTAAAACCTGACCAATATATAGGAGCATCTGTATGGTTCATAAACACCTGTGCTAGATCAAACACAGGCAACGTTCCCAAAATCCCTGATTATTGCTCACATCTTCAGTGTTCTAGGCAGCTGTACTATCCCAACTTAACCAGTGTCTCAAGCACTTTCAGTACCAAAAATCTTTTGGTTCTCATATATATCGAGTATTTTATAGTTTGCAGTGTTCTCAAATACTTGAGGAAATCAATTATATGCACTGTTCTCAACATCTGGATTATTTAATCATCAGGAACATTGTTATCAGCTGTGCTTCCACAGTCTGTGTAGTGTTTTCAGTAACTACAGTATTGTATACACAATATCCTCACACACAATTAGCTTACTGTCAAGCTACCATTAGGCTTTCTGTATCTGTTACAAGGGTTTCAAAAACTAATTAGAAGAGTGTTAGAAAAATCTGTTGGGAGAATATTTCTATGCAGCACTTGTCATTGCTTACCAAGAAGACAATAATTTGTAGTATGCTTCTTTTCTATTTTGAAAGTAGGTAATATTGAATACATCTGCATGATTTAAAAATCAATACGTGTCAAGGTGTATACAGTTAAAGGCCTCTGCTTCTCCTGTGACCCCAGCCACCCACTGCCCCTCCATGCAGACAACTGCTGTTTTTAGGTTCTTGTGTATTAGCCCATATATATTTTATAATCTGTCCTTACAAGAGAATAAAAAGGCTTATTATATTGTCTTTTAAAGTATAAATGGTAACATCTGTTCTGGATAATTGCTCCTTATTTCCTTTAACAGAATAGTGTATCGTAAATACCCAGGAATTGTTGACCTTGTCTAGCATGATAATAGTGATGTAAGTGAAATATCTGTAGAGATGCACACTTAAGTAGGTTGGGGTGAACTTACATAATGTAGTGGATTAAATTTAGAATTCATAAACAAACCAAGAAGACAAAAGGCCAGAATGATAAAATAATCCAGAGTGGAAAGAGGGTTAAAATTGTTGAATTAGAGTAATATGAAGAGTATAATACCATTCAAGTGTATACAAGGGGGTTCCAGTTAGCATTTTTTACTATAAGGCATTACTTAGCATTGTCATATAAACTGTCTGTTACAAAAAGAATGTGCCTTTGGGGAGACCGGGCGGGGGTGGTGGGGTGGGATGGGAGAAATAGATAAAAAAAAAATGTACTTGAAAAGTAACTAAATAAAATTTAATATAAAAAAAAAAAGAATGTGCCTTGGGGATATTTCCTTATCAATGCATGGAACGTAGGACCACTGCACTGTATCCCAGTGTATCACTGTGACATAAAAATTTGACCTACCCCTTAGTGATGGACATTGAGGTTATGTGCAGTCTGTTATCCTAAAAATCAAACAATGCTGCAATGAATTGCAGCATTGATGTATACACAGCACTTTACATATGTGTGTGAGTATGTCTTTATGAAATACTCCTGGAAGTAGAAAGGGGTATATGAACACGCATGTAATATATTGCCAAGTTATGTCCCAAAGACAACTGAAATATTTCCACACAATTTTATCATTAGAAAATATTATTTAAAATTGGAAAAAAAAATTGCCAGTCTGATTGGTGTACAGTGTTACTATGCTATACTTTTAAAGTTAATTTGTTGTAGGTGAGGTGGAGCATCTTTTCCTATGTTTGGCGATGTCACTCCCTTATTATCTTTTGAGTGTCTACATGTAGCTTAATATTTTTTAATGAAGGAATGCCTTGGCTTAACTAACTTACCACTGTAGGGTAACCTGTGCCAATGCTAGAAATTTCTATTTGATCATAGTAATTTTCCCCACCCCCAAACCAGAGCCTTCCTAGTCTCAGGCTGGGACCCCAGTAACCATCCCCAGTGCCCTAGAATTGGCTTGAAGACTGAAATCTATATGATATCTCAGTACTATCCATTGCTTCCTCTCTGAAACACAAGTGCTAAGTTAGACCCCCTCAGTCTTTGGGGAGGCCACGTAGCTCTGGTGCAGTCTAATCTTTTTTTCCCAAGTATGAATTATAAAAATCACATATATCTCTTGTGTGCCAAAGTGAAAAACTTGGGAACTCCACCTTCCATAGTTGACCCTCAGGTTGTATGAAACTAAGTGGCCACAGCAACTCCAGAAACCCTTAAATCCAGGATTAGTGGAGAAGTGTACATACATTAATTAGTGGAGAAGTGTACATTAATTCCCACCTTCTGAAAGAGAGAGAACGGGTGCCAAGAAAATAAATGTAGTTGTCCAACCAAAAACGTTTCTTGGTAGTACCGTGCTTGTTTCTTGTACTTATGGATTCAGAATAACATTAGACCTTACTTGTAGATGAACTTCAATCTGAACAGCTGTGAAGTAAATGTAGACAATATCCCTGAAATATACCATAATTTCTGTATTCATAGATTGTTCGCCTACTACTGTTAATAACTTGCAGTTCCATAGTACATTTTCTCTGTATAATGATCCCTCATGTATATTATCTCATTTACTGTGGATCACAGCCCTGCTGGGTAGTGGAGAGCTGTCATTATGCACATTTTGGTGATTAGGAGATTCACACCAGCAAAGGGTAACTGTCTTGGTTCAGGTGATAAAGTTCACAGTGTTTTCCAATGGAAGCAGCTATCAGCAGTGGTGACCACATTCAGGCCACAGTGAGATTGAGTTGGAAGCAGTAGTCAAAACAACTATGTGTTTTCCAAGCAAGTGTATATGGCTGCATTTTCTTAAATCAACATGTTTATAATTTAAGTAATTCAAATTACTTGTTAGATTAGCTGAACACTATTTTTGACTCATTAGATGCATGAATTGAAACATAAAGTGCTGATTATTATGTGTCTTAAAATTATAAGCAGTTAAATGTATTTGTCATATTTATGCCATGTGCTTCTTTTTCCTAAAGAGTTATTAATATGGAAAAAGATAAACAGCCATTTCTACAACCAAAAAAATGACTTCAGAATTGAATATAGTATGGTGGAAGAATTGGAAAATAAGTTAACGACAGGAAAACAGAAAGGACATTGAGTTCATGATGAACAAAAACTGTTAAGTGATAGAAAGTTGAAGTTTTTCCCTGTGCTTGGTATCTGTGCTTTGACGGTTACATTTTCTATCAAGATATTTTTCAATTAGTGATGACACTGTCTTTTATGGATATTTGTTTATTTTGTCAGATTACTATTTAGTGGCTGGAGCTGTATCATTTTCTATGTGAATTTCTTCCAACTGAATAGGGGAAAAAAAGGTTTCCCTTTTTGAGAGAGTAGGAAGAGTAGTTAATATTATTAAAATTCCTTCAAATAAACAAAAATTTATGCCTGGGGTATCTGTTCTTAGCTCATCACCCTGGTATTGATGACTGACAGCTGGACTAAGAGGACAGCTACATTCTCTGAGCACATACTACCATGTCTACCTCAGGGAAAGTGTCCTGTGTATCCCCTGAGATAATACCTGAGAAAGTACCTAGTAGATTGCACAGAAAATATTTTGTTGCTTCCTGGGAATATCAATCATTATTAATGGTACACTAAATATTAGCCTTAAGAACGAATTCTACAAGTATACCTTATTTCCTTGTGAGTACATTTTACATATTGAAAGATTCTTAGATTATAATAAAAAACTGCTTAGCATTGTTTAAAAGAAAAGTAATGGTAATCAAGAAAGTAAGATGTATAAACTATTCATTTATGTAGAGATTACACAGCTTGTGGCAGTGCTTTCTATCAGTTAAAAGCAATTCTTAGTAACTTCTTTCAGAATGTAACACTGCGGTATCTAAAAAGTTATCTTTTTACAGGTAGTGGCAAGAATCATTTTCCCTCTTCTGTTTGAAAGACAACATTCTAAACTGGTCTTCTAATTTTTCACCTTGATTGCAACTCTGTGTTTTCAGCCATGTGTTATTTTCTATCTTGTCAAATTATGGAAGTTTTCCAACATTACTTTCTAAAACAGGTTTACTATCCCTTGCTCTCCTCCTCATCCTGGTATTTCTAGTGTATAGATAATACTGTGTTTCATGTTGTCCTGTAATTCCCTAAACCCTTCTTCTATCTGAACGTCTTTTCCTCCCCATGCACTTTCTGTGTGTATCCTTGTACCTTGTGCACTCTGTCTGTGCCTTACTTCATGCAGTTTGCTTTGGATGTCTTCTCCTGTGTTCTTCCATTCAGAAGGTGTATTCTTCATTATGTACTGGCCTTTTTAAATAGGTACTATCTTCTCTCTCATGATAACAGAATTTTCACAGAATTCATTGTAGTTTCCCTGTAGGGTTTGGTAGTTCTCAGTAAGCTCATTGAGCTGCCTTCTAACCACAGCTTTGACCTTCATATCTCACAGTTTACTGTCCTGGATTTCATTTTTAACTGTCTCTGTGACTTCCACCTGTCCTTCAATTGGGGATACTTTCTTTAACTTCCCTTTGTTTTTTACTCTTCTCTTGTTAGCCTTGGCTTCTTCAATGCATGTGCTGTAACACCCCGTGTTTGACGTACGAACCACTATGGCCAGAGACCTGTGAGATTCAGCGGTGCAGACTTCTTGAACTCCAGAACTTCCTATTCTTTCACTGTCAATTATGGTGCGATCTCTAGATGTCCCAGGGTTTTTGATTGATGTTGGGTCTTATTTGGTGGGTCCTTTCCTCTAGCTGCTAAACTGATGGTCACTCCATCTACCACATCTTGTATGCAGTTGTGCAGGTGCAACAGGTTTTATCAAAAGTGCTTCCTCTGTGTGCCCAAGTATTTGAGGTTTCCCACCAAACATTTTTCAGTTGTTAGTTCTGGGTAATGTATCCACCATGGGTCATAACCCCATGACCCAGTTTGAAAGTCTTTGTCCCTCTAGGAGTTTTTGGAATAATCAGTGAAAAACACGGTTTAGCTGTTCCTTAAATCCTGCGTAAAATTTTTCTATGAAACCATCCAGACTGGTTGTGTGTGTAGGGGAATATGAGTTCCACTCACTACTTCATTCCGTTTTCTTGTAAATTCTCACTGCTTCCTTGGTTGGTCAGTTGTCATTTCCAGCAGTCAACATGGTGTTCCCAACTCACCCAACTCTTTCTGTGATCAGTACCAAGGGGGAGGTAAAGTGGATTAAGACAGAGAGCCTGTGTTCTCTTGGATTGATTCTACAAAACATGTAAAGAAGAAATAGGAGATCCTTTGTGTAAGAATGGTGTTAAACATGCTATCTAAACTAAATTGCTATTTCCTGTCGTTGTTATTGCTGTTGTTTTATATTTCCACCTATACTTATATTGATTTAATTTTTTTTTAATCATGTTTTCTTTTTCATTTACACCTGTCTGCATTTGTCTTCAGTTGTCACCTAGCACAAGTGAATACCATCTCCCTCCCGTTTCCACCCAAAAGTTGTTTTTTTTTGTTTGTTTGTTTTTTCAATGTGTTTCTTCTAGTCATTCATGAAAGCTTCCTTCCTTCTGGCTCCTAAAATGCCCTCTGTTGACTGTCAGATTGTTCTCCCTTTCAGTTTTTCAAGTTATATTTTGCCTGCTTTCCTGGTGTGTTGATAGGATTCCAGTTAAATATGAGATTCTATGATATGTGTCCTTCACTGCCTGGCCTATATCATTTTAGCATAATGCTGTGTTGTGCAAGCATGCTCTTGCTGAGGGTAGAAGCTGCTTCTTTCTCTCTGCTACCTAGTATTATATTGTGTATATGTGCCATTTTATTTGGATCCTCTCAATAACTGACAAGCTATTGGGTTGCTTCCAGTACTAAGCTACTACATTGGTGCTGCTATGAACCACTGAGGTGCATTGGCTTTTCTGCTTCTTGGGATTTAATCCTGGGAACAAATGTGTTCGGTCAATGGGCAGTTCCACTTGTAGTTATCTAGAAGTTCCATGTGGCTTTGCAACATCTGAATAACTGCCTTCCCACCAACAGCACACTTACACTAGGATTCCCTTTTCTCCATCTCCTTTCTAACACGTGTTTGCAACTTTGTTTATGATGGCCCTTCTCACCTGTGTGAAGCAGTTTTCACTGTGGTTTTAATCTGTATCAGTCTCTCTGAAGGCCAGTGATGTTGAGCATCTTTTCATATGCCTGTGGGCATTATTATGTCCTACTGGGAGAAGTGTCTCCTCAGTGCATGAGCTGCTTTGTTCATTGAGTTGTTAGCCTTGCTGCAGTGCAATCACGTGAGATCTTTACACATCTTGGAGATCAAGCCCTTGTGGGAGGTATAATTGGCATAGACATTTTCCCCATTAGTTGGTAGTCTTTGCATTTTAATGCTGCTTTCTTTAGCCATGCACAAGCTTTTCAGTTTGATGAGGTCCCATGTGTGTGTTCTTTTTTTTTTTCCCTCTGTCTTGCTTTAGGAGACCTATCAGTGAAGATATTGATGCATGGAATACCTCAGATTTCCCCTGCTGATACCTTCCTCAAGGACTTCCATGGTGTCACAACTAATATTTCAGGCCTTTCTCCACCTTTACGGTAGTGCTTTGCATGGAATAGGTTGTTGATTGAGTTTCATTTTTGCACATGTACCTGCCCCGATGTCCCAAGAACTGTTACTGAAGAGTCCATTTTGACCCCATTTGATGCTGCTGTCACCTCTGCCCACACTGAATGACCATAAAGAGTTGGTTATATCTCTGGGCTCTGTGTTCTGTTCCATGAGTCTATGTGTTTGTTCTTATGCCAGTTCCAGGCTGTTTTGATTGCAGTGGCCTCATAATCCTGCTTGATATCAGGCATCATGATCCCTCCTACTTTGTTCTTATTTCTCAGTATTACTGCAGCTCTTCAAAGTTGCTTATGCTTTTATATGCATATCTGAAATGCTTCTTCTCTATTTGTGAAATATGGCATTGGTACTTCAGCAGGGGTTGCAATGCATGCATAAATGGTTTAGGGATATAAGGACATTTTGTTGATGTGAATTCTTCCAAACTGTGTGCACGGAGCATGGTTCCATTCATTTGGGTCTTCATTTGTTTCTTTCCTCAGTTTTATGTGCTTTTCTGATTACAGGACTTTAATATCCTTGCTTAGATCTATTCCTAGGTGCTTTAGTTTCATTTCTGCTTTATCAAGTGGGGTTACTTCCAGTGTTTTCTCTACTGAGATTTCATTATATGTTTACAACAGTGCTCTTGATTTCAATATTGACTCTGTGTCCCTGAAGTTTTGAGGAATTCACTTCTTCAGTCCAGCAGATTATTCTTCAGAGTCTACAGGATTTTCCAGTTGTGCACTCTGATGTCATATGCAAACAATGACAGTTTCCCTTCCTGCTTTCCAATTGGATGCCTTCTATGTCTTTTTTCTTGTATGACTGCTCTGCTTAGGACTTAAAATACTATGTTCTATAGGAGTGGTGAAAGCTGGCATCCTTGAAGTGTTCCTGATGTTAGTGGGGAAGCTGAAAGTTTTTGTCTGATGATCTGCAGGTTGCCTACAGGTTTCTCAAATGTGGCCTTTACTATGTTGAGGAATGCGTCCCCTATTGCCACCCTCTCAAGAGTTTTTCCCCATGGATATGTGCTGTGCTTTATCAAATGCTCTTTCTAAATCTATTGTCGTGAACATGTTAATTTTTGAGTCCAGTATTGTCTATGTGAAGTATTATGATTACCCGATTGGCGAATATTGTACCATCCTTGTATCCCAGTGGTGAATCCCTCTTGATCATGGTGTATGACCCCTTTTTTAATGTATTGCTCAATGCAGTTTCCCAATGTATTGTTTAGCAGGCGGTGTCTATCTTCACAGAAGATATTGACCTGAAGGTTTCTCTCCTTGTGTTGTTTTTATGTATTTTAGGGATTGGGAGGATGCAACAGCATCGAAAGAGTTTGAAAGTCTTTGTCCCTCTAGGAGTTTTTGGAATAATCAGTGAAAAACACGGTTTAGCTGTTCCCTTAAATCCTGCGTAAAATTTTTCTATGAAACCATCTGGTGCAAGTCTTTCCTGTGTTGGCGTTTTTTTCTCATCACTGCTTAACTTTCATCAGCTGTAATTGTTCTGTCTAGGCTTTCTCCTGCTTCTCTACTCACTGTTGGAAGATCACATTTTTCTAGAAGCATATTTGTTTCACATAGGTTTTCAAATTATTAGTATATACTTCATAATAGTTTCTTATAATTTTTTGTATCTTTGTGGCATCAGCTCTAAGCTCTCTTTTATTTCTGATCATGTTTATACGGGTCTTCTTTTTTGTTTAATGGGTCTCCTTAAAGGCTTGTTGATGTTGTTCAAGTTGTTGAACAACTTGTTGTTCAATCGGCTTCTGGATTACTTGTTCCTTTGAATTGTGGTTGCCTTCTTTGTGTTGTTTCAATCTGTTCCGATCTTGGTTATTTCCTCCACTAGACATTGTCTGGGCAGTCTTTCTTGTTTTTCCTTTGTTTCTTGTAGGCATAGAGTCAGGCACTTTATTTCAAATGTTTCTGTGTCGTTTCAGCAGCCCTGTTCCCCAATGCACTTCCCCTCTCAGTCTGCCTCCGTGTGTGGTATAAGCTTCTGCTTCTTGTGAGTTATTTGCATTTGCTTCCAGAACGTTTTTGCTTTCTTCCTTCCTCTCATTATTGACCCTTGACAGCTACAGGACCTCCATGAGTTTGAGTGTTTTTGAGTATTTCCCTTGAAATTTCTTTCCACCTTCACTTCCCTGTGCCCAAATAAAATGCTTGATATGATCTCCATTTTCTTGAAATTGTTGAGGCTTGTTTTGTGTCCTATCATGTGCTCTATTTTTGAAAATCATCCTGGTGCATGTGTAATGAATTTCCATTTGTGTCTCTGAGATGAAAGGTTCTCTACATATCAGTTAAGTCCATTTGATCCAGGACATTGTTCAATATGACAATACCATTGTTGATATTTTGTTAGGTAGTTCCTTACATTTTTGACAGTGGGGTATTCAAATCCCCCACTCTATGTCACTGTCAATATTGTTCTGGAATTCCTCCAAGATTTGTTTTATATTTGGGTGATCCAACATTGGGTGTGTATATTTACACAGTGTATGGCTCTCTGGTGCATTGCTCCCTTCAGTATTATGAATTTATCTGTTGGATTTCTTTTTCCACCCCTTCTTTAGAAGTAGATGTGGTGGAGACAGGATTATTGTTACCCTGGCCTTTTTTTCCTTTCTGTTTTCTTGGAATATTTGCTTCCAGCTGTCCCCTTTCAGTCTGTGTAGGTCTTTTTTCTGAGACTGGTTTTGTGGTCTGCAGCATATACATGAGTCATGATTTCTTATACATTCAGCTCTTCTTTGTCTTTTGGTTGCAGCATGAATCCATTTACCTTGAAGGTAATCATGGCTGGGTGTTTACTAATTGCTAGCTTCCCCCCTCCCTGTGTTTCTTTCTCTCTCATTCTCTTTTGTTTCTCTTCTGAAAGCAAACACTTTAGCATCTTACAGAGCTGGATTGGGAAGGAATATGCTTTGAGCATTCTTTTAACTGAATAACCTTTATTTGGCCATCCTTTTATTTCAGAGTACTGCTTCTGGGTGGAAGAACATATTATTTTTCAAAAGTCAGTAATCTCCTGGCTGGTGTAGCTCAGTGGATCGAGTGCCGGCTTGTGAACCAAAAAGATCCCAGTTTGACTTCCAGTCAGAGCACATGCCTTGGTTGCAGACCAGTTCCCAGTGAGGGATGCATGAGAGACAACCATACATTGATACTTTTCTCCCTTTCTCCTTCCTTTCCCCTCTAAGGATAAATAAATGAAATCTTTAAGGGGGGAGAAAAAAAGTCAGTAACCTAAGAAATCTAAAAAACTACATTCTAATTTGCCTCTATCCTTACATAGCTATATTACTGTGAACAAATGATACATCTCTTGAACCTTAATATTGTCTTTTGTAAAATGATGATTCACAATATTCCCTGCTCTATTCTAGCTCTAAAATTCTCTAGTTGTGCTATTGCTGAAAAAAAAAGGAGCACACAATTTCCACCTTGATCCCTTGTGATTCTATAAAACTTGCAAATGCTGATGATGAAAACTGACCACGCACTGATACCACTAGGATCTTTACAACTCCAGAGTTAAGTGAAAGGCCACGGTGAAGTCTGATTGATAATCCACAATGTACTTAAGTGCCACAAACAACAGTCTCCACAACAGACTTCAGTAAAGAAAACACTAGGACTTCTGAGTCACAAGCCTGGAATTTCAGCCTAGCTGTGCCCCTTAAGTTGTGTGGTTTGGGGGCAGGTCTCTTAAATCACACTGCCTCTCATTTTCCTCTCTTAGGAAATGAAGATCAGGGGAAGAACTAATTTTTTTATTTTTTATTTTAATTTTGTTATTTTCAAGTACAATTTTCTGCTTATTTCTCCTAACCCAGCCCACCCCCTCCCCCATGCACCCCACCTCCCTCCCATTTCAACCCCACTTAGTTATTGTCCCTGTGTCCTTTATACTTGATCCTCCAAATCCCTCCCTTTTTTCCCCCTTAAATTCCCTCCCCTCTCCCCTCTGGTCACTGTCCCCCTGTTCTCTATTTCAGTGTCTTTGTTCTCATTTTGCTTGGTTGTCTGTTTTGTTGTTTAGCTTCCTGTTAAAGGTGAGATCATATGGTATTTGTCTTCCAACCCCTGGCTTATTTTACTCAGCATAATGCTTTCAGTTCCATCCATGTTGTTGCAAAGTGTAGTAGCTCCTTCTTTCTCTCTGCTGCATAGAATTGCATCGTGTATATGAACCACATTTTTTTTTGATCCATTCATTTACTGATGGGCACCTAGGTTGCTTCCATCTCTTGGCCATTGTAAATTGTGCTGCTATGAACATTGTGGTGCATAGGTTCTTTGATATTGATGTTTGGGGGTTCTTAGGATAAAACCCTAGCAGCGGAATTGCTGGATCAAAAGGCAGGTCGATTTTTAGTTTTCTGAGAAAATTCCATACTGTTTTCCATAATGGTTGTACCAGTCTGCAGTCCCACCACCAGTGAACTAAGGACCCCTTTTCCCCACAACCTCTCCAACATTTGTTGTTTCTTGCTTTTGTTTATAATAGCCATCCTGACCGGTGTAAAGTGGTATCTCATTGTGGTTTTAATTTGCACCTCTCTGATAGCTAACGATATTGAGCATTTCTTCACGTGTCTCTGAATGTTCTGTATGTCCTCCTTGGAGAAGTGTCTGTTCAAGTCCTTCTCCCATTTTTTTAATTGGGTTGGTTGTCTTCTTGGAGTGGAGTCATGTAAGTTCTTTGTATATTTTGGAGATTAAACCTTTGTCTGAAGTATCATTGGCAAATAAGTTTTCCTATACAGTTGGTTCTCTTTTTGGTTTAATACTGTTTTCTTTGGCCATGCAGAAACGTTTAATTTTGATGAGATCCCATTTGTTTATTCTTTCCTTTATGTTCCTTTGTCTAGGAACCATATCAGTAAAAACGTTGCTGTGTGATGTAATGTATTACAAGTGGGGGATCACTTTTGTTTATGTGATGTATTACATTTACTGATTTGGAAACATTGAACCATCCTTGCATCCCTGGGATGAATCCCACTTGGTCACGTTGTATGATCTTTTGGATATATTGTTGGATTTGATTTGCCAATATTTTGTTGAGAATTTTAGTGTCTATGTTCATCAGGGATATTGGCCTGAATTTTTCTTTCTTTATTGTGTCTCTATCTGGTTTTGGAAGTAAGATGATGCTGGCTTCATAAAAAGAATTTGGGAGTTTTCCATCCTTCTGGATTTTTTGGAATAGTCTGTGGAGAATAGAGATTAGCTCTTCCTTAAATGCTTTGTAGAATTCTCCTGTGAAACCATCTGGTCCAGGGCTTTTTGTGTGATGGGAGTTTTTTGATTACTGATTCAATGTCTTTTGCTGTTATTGGTGTGTTCAGGTTTTCTGCTTCTTTTTCATTGAGTTTTGGAAGGTTATATTTTTCTAGAACTTTGTTCATTTCCCCTAGGTTTTCAAATTTCTTGGCATACAGTTCTTCATAGTAATTTCTTACAATCTCTTCTATTTCTGTGGTATCAGTTGTAATCTCTCCTCTTTCACTTCTGATTGTGTTTATTTGTGTCCTCTCTCTTCTTTTCTTGAGGAGCCTACTTAAAGACTTGTCTATTTTGTTTATCTATTCAAAGAAACAATTCCTGGATTCACTGATCCTTAGAATTGTGCTTTTAGTTTCTATGTCATTTAGTTCTGCTCTGATCTTGGTTATTTTCTTCCTTCTATTTGCTCTGGGCTGCCTTTGTTGTTGTCCCTGGAGTTCTTGCAGGCGTAGGGTTAGGTTGTTTGTTTGAAATGTTCTATCTTCTTTAGGTAAGCCTGTACTGCAATGAACTTCCTTCTCAGGACTGCCTTCACTGTGTCCCATAAGTTTTGGGTGTTGTGAGATCGTTTTCATTTGTTTCCAGAAATGTTCTCATTTCTTCCCTAATTTCAATCTTGGCCCATTCATTGTTTAATACCATACCATTCAGTCTCCATGATTTTGGGTGCTTTGAGTTTTTTTTTCCTTTGGGGTTGGTTTCCAATTTCAGTCCCTTGTGGTCAGAGAAGATGCTTGGTATGATTTCAATTTTCTTGAATTTGTTCAGGCTCATTTTGTGGCCTATCATGTGGTCTATCTTTGAAAATGTTCCATGTGCATTTGAAAAGAATGTGTATTTAGCTTCTTTGGGATGAAGGGCTCTATATGTGTATATCAGTTAAGTCCATTTCATCTAGGGTGCTGTTTAATGCCCCAATATCTTTGTTGACGTTTTGTTTGGAAGATCTGTCCATTTTTGACAGTGAGGTGTTAAAATCCCCTACTACAATTGTGTTGCTGTCAATATGTTTCTTGGAGTCCTCTAAGATTTTCTTGATATATTTGGGTGCATATGTATTTATGATGGTAATGTCTTCTTGGTGGAATTTTCCCTTGAGTATAATGAAGTGATGTTCCGGGTCTCTCTTTATGGCCCCTTTTTGAAGTCTATTTTGTCTGATATAAGAATGGCTACCCCAGATTTTTTTTTTCTTGTCCATTTGCTTGGAAAACTTGTTTCCAGCCTTTCACTTTAAGGCTGTGATGGTCTTTTTGTCCTGAGGTGGGTCTCTTGTAGGCAGCATATGTGAGGGTCATGCTCTCTTAACCATTGAGCTGTTCTATGTCTTTTGATTGGAGCATTTAATCCATTTACATTTAAGGTTATTATTGATAGGTACTTATTCATTGCCATTTTTGTACCTGTGTTCCTCTCTGTCTCCCTATTTTCCTTCCTTTCCTTAAAGCAGTCCTTTTAATATTTCTTGTAGAGCTGGTTTGGTGGAGGCATATTCTTTTAGACTTCTTCTGTCTTGGAAGCTCTTTATTTGGCCATCTATCTTGATTGAGAGCCTTGCTGGGTAAAGTGGCCTTGGTTGTAAGCCTCTGTTTCTCATTACTTGGGATATTACTTGTCATTCTCTTCCTGCTTGGAGTGTTTCCATCGAGAATTCAGTAGCTAACCTTATTTGGGCTCCCTTGTGTGTTACTTCTTTTTTCTCTCTTGCTGCCTTTAAGATTCTCTCTTTGTCTTGAAATTTTGCCATTTTAATGATGATGTGTCTTAAAGTGAGCCTCTTTGGGTTCCTCTTGATTGGGACTCTCTGTGATTCCTGGATTTGTGTGATTTTTCTCTCATCAAATTAGGGAAATTTTCTCTCATTACTCTTCCAAATAGGTTTTCTATCCCTTGTTCTTCTTCTTCTCCTTCTGGTATTCCTATTATTCGGATATTATTACGTTTCATATTGTCTTGCATATCTCTTAATTTCTCTTCATTCTTTCTGAGCCTCTTTTTATTTTCTTGCTCTTTCTGTGAGATGCTTTCTACTTTGTCCTCCAACTCGCTAATCTGATCCTCCTCCTCTTCTATTCTACCTTTGAAACTTCCTACCATATTCTTCAACTTGGAAATTGTATTCTTCATTTCCTCTTGTCCCTTGCTGATAGTTTCCATTTTCTTTTTCATGTTGATGTAGTTTGCAGAGAGATCACTGTAGCTCCCCTGTAGTTTCTGGTAGCTCATTGTGAGCTCTCTGAACTTCGTGATAACCAGTGCTTTGAATTCAATATCTGATAGTTGACTTGCCTCTATTTCATCTAACATTCTTTCTGAAGTCTCTGCTTTTTCTTTCATTCGGGGATTGTTTCTTTGTCTTCCCATTGTTTGAGACTCTTCTTGTTAGCCTCAGCTTCTAAAATTGGTCTGTTCTGACTCCCCGGGTTTATGGTGTGAACTTCTGTGGTATAATACCTGTGAATTTCAGTGGTGCAGACTCCTTCAGGTATCTTAACGTTCTCCATCTCCACCTACTCTCCCGCTGGTCCTAGCACTGGTCGCCTACCACTGGTGAGTGTCCCGGCTCCCCTTAATTGACTCCTCTGGCACCCAGGCCCGTCACAGGGGCTGCTTGTGTCCCAGCTCCCCGTAGTTGACTCTGCCACTGTCTGGTGTTTCAGTGTCGGTCACAATTTCTGGTCTTTTAATTTCATAAATGCTGGGTAACCGAAGGTTTATTGTGCTGTTTCTCTATAGAGCTGCCAGGATTTTCACCGACGAGTATGGGAGCTAGAATCCGCTCTGTCCTACTCCGTCACCATCTTCCCAGCATCCGCCTGGAAGAACTAATTTAATCAAGGAATTTGGCAAAGCTTTTGGAAATTTATAAAATATAAATTTTATATTTTTGTTTCTGCCATGAGCAAAACACCAATATTTATGTATTGGTTGACATAAATATTATTTATTTTTGATTGTTTACATTGTTTAAATATTGTTTAAAATAGCAATGTTTATTTTTATTGTGTTTTTTAAGAGAGATTTGACTGACTTTTTAACTCAAATTTTTAAATATGGTAACATGTTTCTTGTAAACGTTCAAGCAATGCAGATACATAGAATAAAATTAAAGTACCTTATTCTTGCATCCCTATCTGTTTCCATCTATTTTCCCATCCACTGGATTTTTCTCTATGTATCCTTTTACAGTTTTTCCTATGCATTTATGTTTACAACTCTTTAAAACAAAATGTGCCTCTGCATATGTTGGTATTTATAATTTAACCACGTATAATGAGTGGTTTCATGTCAGTACATATGGACATCATGTCAGTACACATGCAGATCTGCCTCAACCACTTTACTACCACAGAGTATTATTTACTAGACGAGAGTTTGACTGTTTCACCTTTAGTGTTGTGGACTTCCCCTGACTGGTTTCAGGAATTGTAACCCTAACCCTGCTGTGGCTAAGGCTGTGAGTGACCTCCGGAATGCAAGCCAGTGAAGACAAAGCTTGTCTCTGGTAGCAAACACTGCCTTAGTTTTCTCCCTGCCTTAAAGTATGGTTTCAATTCCATGGTGAGCAAGTCTCCTCACAGTAGGGAGCAACCTAAGCCAGACTGGAGCACTTGAGAGGCCATCATTGAAGGACTCAGGGGACTGCAACAAAGAGCAAGCAGTAGACCCGTGCCCTCTGGTTATGTGACATAGCCTGAGTCCCCATGTCCTCTGGGAGAAGTGCTTCCTAACTCTAAGCCCTTAATCTTGAGTACCAGATGGGGAGGGGTGCAGCTCCTACCCTTGCTAGAGTGTGTCCCAGACAAAAATCTGGAATCACAAAGAACTCTTGAGAAAACTGTGAAATCTGCTAAGAGTGCTTTCATTCATATGTAAGGGTCAGAGAAGGAAATGAGTATGCCACCCAAAATTTCTGCAAAACTCTCTCCCTCACAGACACTGACTCAGACTAAGCCCTCAGATTTCTTTGGAATGTTATGTACTGTCTGATCATTGCAGCCCTGTATTCCTGTGTATTACAACCCAATAAAAACCATTGGAGGAAGGGGCTCTACCACTTTTCCCCTTTAGAAACTGGCCACCTCTAGGAGTTTTTCTTGTCTACTTTACTTTCATCCATGGCAGACTGGGGGAGTTCTGAGAAAAAACTGCCCCCACACTTTAGTGAACATTTATGTTGCTTTTAATTCATTGCAATAACAATAAAAAAAGAATAAATCCATTAAAAATAAGTAAGACCCAAATATTTCTGTACATATATTTTTGTGCACATGTATTAGCCTGCAAGGTTAATTATGCAAAGTACCATAAACCTAATGGCTTGCGAACAACAGAAATCCATTCTCTCATCATTCTGGAGCCCAGCAGTCTAATAAATGTGTTGGCAGAGTTGGCTCTTTATGAAGCTCTGAGGGAGCTCCATTTCATACCTCCCTTCCCTCTCTGCCTCTCTTCTGTGTCTCACATCCCCCCTCTCCTTTCTCTTATAAAAACACCAGTGATTAATTTCAATATCATTATTACCATAACTATACCACAAAGACCCTTATTCCAATTAAAGTCCTATTCTGTGGTTCTGGGTCAACATGCCCCAGGGGGCCAGTTTTCAATACACATAAGAATATGTCAGACAGGGTGAAAAACTGTACTGCTAAAATACCCTGAAAAAGACTGCAGTAATTGTCACTTCCACCAAAAGTATAAAGTGCTCTTTCCCCCCACATTCCTGCCAACTTGTAAAAGGTTTTGCTAAATTGACGTTAGGTAAAACATAACATAATATCCATACTTCTATTACATCTCCTTGATTTCTAGTAAGGTTATTCCTCTTTTTTATGTATTCCTTGACTATCTATACTACTTTAGTGATTACCTATTCCTACATGTTGTCATTTTCTGAAGTCATTTATCGTGTTCTTCTCAATCTTCAAGAATTCTTCAGTGTAGACGGACATGTGGCAAGCAATATAAACAATGTCAGTATTTTGTCTATTACTTATATTACCACAATTCCTTCCAAGTCTGTCACTTGTCTTTTATCTTTTGCTACCAAAAATTTTAAGTATTTATTTAATGAAATCTATAAAATTTTTCATTTATGTGTTTCATATAACATTCTTACTGGGTTGGCCAAAAAGTTTGTTTGTTGTTTGTTTTTTTGGCTGTAAGATAGTTCTAGTAGCACTTAGTTCTCTTTAACTTCACGTGAAACAATTTTGTTAGGTTATATTGTGACAGCTGTAATGTCAGTGTGTATTAAAATACACATCATAATTGGTGAATTTTTGTGTGCACATGTTAATATGGAAGATGGAAGAAAATACAGAACATTTTTTGGCACTTTATGCTTCACTGTTTCAAGAAAGTTTAAAACACAACTGAAATGGTAAAAAAGATTTGTGCAGAGCATTCGGAAGATGTTGTGACACTGAAGGTGTCAAAAGTGGTTTGTGAAGTTTTGTGCTAGAGATTTCTCACGGGATGGATGTTCTATGGTCAGGCAGACTGGTCAAAGTAGACAGAGATCAAATTGAGACATTACTTGAGATCAACATTATTCCATGGTATTGGTGAAAATGAAAAATGTGTCCTTTACTGTACAGAAAAAACAAACGGACTTTTGGACCAACCCTCTAAATTTTTAAGAGTTTTTATGCTGTCACAGAGTAGGACAAATACCAACCTATGAGTCACAGAAAGCACATTCTACCCATTCTGCAGATGCCTTAAGAGTGAGAAGATATTGGAATTACAAGAGGATGCTCTAGGCTAAATGTGAAAATACAGGAAGAAGGAACACTAAAAGTGGAGAAGGTACATGTGATTTAACAATTCATCAACTGCTGATATGCAGCAATGCTTTATGCACTGAGAGGGGGAAGACAAATGAAAGTCAAACACATTTTCAGTCCTCCAGAAGTTTACAATTAATACATAAGCAAAAACATTATAAGCAACAGTTAAGCAGTGCTAATTGTTCAAGAACTTTGCAATGGGCTTCAAATCAATGGAGTCCATGGAGATGACAGTACAATGTAGAACAGAACTCTGAATGGTTTCAAGAGAGATGGTGAGTACCAACCACCATTTTTAAAAAAATGTAAACACCTTCGTCAATTATAGTAAATATTAGAAAAGTGCTCTTAGAATAAGTATTACAATGAACATCTTAGTGTAGTATCTTTTGGCTATGTACTAGGGGCAAGAACTGCTGGGTCACAGAATGCACATTATGCTCATCTTTACTAAATACAGTCAAATAGGGGTTATAAGTGATGGTTATGAAGTTCCTTCAGCATTGTGATGAAAGCTAAAAGAGTCAGCACATCTCTCACAACAAAAGATCAAACAACAAGAAAAGGAAGCAGCCATTCAAAAGAATATGGAAATTAAAGGGTAGTAAAATATTCATTTTCACTTACATAATGATAGAGGGGAGTAAACACGTAATAAAGACAGACAAAAACACAGCTCAGCCCTGGCTGGTGTAGCTCAGTGGATTGAGCACAGGCCTGTGAAGCAAAGGGTCACTGATTTGATTCCCAGTCAGGGGAACATGCCTGGCTTGTGGGCCAGTTCTCCAGTAGGGGACACAAGAGAGGCAAACACACATTGACGTTTCTCTCTCACTCTTGCTCCTTCCCTTCCACTCTCTCTAAAAAATAAATAAGTAAAATATATTTAAAAAAAAAACCACCCACAGCTCAATTACAGAGCCAGCCAACATTCCTTAGATGTGGAGAGAAAATATAAGAAAACACAAAATTAAGAAGCATGGCAAAAAAAGTAGTAAGTGTTCTGGTAAGCGAACCTATAGTATGAGTGCCCTCACTAAGTAATTACAGTCCATACTTTCCTACAGAAATCATGGCTACTTAATTTGGGGGGCTGAAGATCAATAATTTTTTTCTAAGTAAAATATACATTTTAGAAAAAAACAGAATAGCTTTTCTGTGTAACACAGTGTAAAATTTCCCATATGTATAATGTGAGGTATATTTCTTTAAGGCACTACACTGTATAATTTGTCCAGGGCATACATTTTTTTGTATAAGAACAAAAGTCAGAATCTGTAATACTACCTTTTACATCTGCCTAGTATACGACTTAAAAACAAAATCCCAGATTTCCATTTAAGCTAGTAAAGAAATAAAAATCCTGGTACAAAGGGAAAACACAAATTACTTCTACTTGCAGGTTACTAGAATTACCCATAAGCTCCTAGAGAATGAGGACCACGTCTTGTAATTTATCAAAGCCCTTCTGCACCCATTTAGCCAAGTACTCTTAGCAGAGCATTCAATAAATCCTACTCACCAACATGTTAGAGTCTGCAGGGACTGAGCAATTTATCACACATGCTGCTTCACATAGCTGGTGAAAAGTGACTACATATTTATGTGTGGAGCTCTGACAGACCTCGTGTAAATGTTATTTACTTATTTCTTGAGAGAAGAAAAGGGAGGGAGGTAGAGAGGTAGAGAATCACTAGTGTGCGAGAGACACATGGATTGACTGCCTCTTGCCTGCCTCAACTGGTAACCTTCCCCCTAACCCAGGGCTGCTCCCCTGACCACAAATCTAACCAGCAATGCTTCAGTTTGAGCCCAGCAATCAATGCACTGAGGCACATTAGCCAGGGCAAAATGCTCATTTTGAACAAGCATTTATCCAGAGGCACAGATTTTAAAACACACAGAAACAAGCAGTCAGAATTTCAATACCGACAAAGTTTTGGGAATTGGTCTACCTAGTTTCAGGAGGTGTAACTGTCCCCTATGGCTAAGACTGAGTGAAGGACCTCCAGAATGTGAGCCACGAGAACACAAAGCTTGTCTCTGCTTCACGCCCCTGCCCCCAATACATGGTGGGGTAGTCAAAGATCGCTCAAAGGAGGGGCAACCTAAACCAGATAGTATCACTTGGGAGGCCATCATGGAAGGAATGGGGGGGGGGATGCCACAAAGAGGGAGTGATGGACCCTCACCCCCCAAGCTATTCTGACATAGCCCTAGTCCCCACGTCCTCTTGGAGAATCTCTTACTGGCTCTAATCCACTTAAGCCTGAAAACCTGTGATGGGGGAGGCAGTGCAGCCTCTTGCAGCTAGAGTGAGATCCAGAGTGATTGGGCATAAGAAAGAATTCCTAAACATCCTATGGAGCCTGCTTTGCTAAGAGTGCTTTCTTTCATATGTTAAGGTCTACGCAGAAAATGAATATGTCTCCCAAAGTTTCTGCAACCCCTTCTCCTGACAGACTGACTCAGACTAAGCCGTTGGATTCCTTTGAAATGGTATTCACTGTCTGGTCCTTACCTCCTGTATTCCTGTGTATTACAAACCAATAATAGCCATTGAGGAAGGGCCTCTTGACCTTTCTCCTCTGAGAGATTGGCCACCTCTCCTCCCCAGGCAGATCGTGTTTTAGTAGTTTTACTTTCATCCATGGTGGGAGGTGGGACTTGCTGGCAAAGTTGCCCCCACAACAAAGTACAAAGCCATAAACTATGTCCAACAGATCAAGCCTCTTTCACACTAAATGAAGGTTTAGCTTATTAGCTTATTTAAAAGTTCATCTAGGTGAGCCCTGGCTGGTGTAGCTCAGTGGATTGAGTGCGGGCCTGCGAACCAGACAATCGTGGTTCGATTCCCAGACAGCGCACATACTGGGGTTGCAGGCATGTTCCCTGCAGGCCAGTTCCCAGCAGGGGACGCACGAAAGGCAACCGTACATTGATGTTTCTCTCCCTCTGTCCTTCCCTTCCCCTCTAAAGATAAATAAGTAAAATCTTAAAAAAAAAGTTCATCTAGGTGAGATTTATTCATGACCACTCCAACCAATGGACAGTGCTGTTAATTTATAAATGCTGACTCTTTAAAGACAGGTATATGGTAACCTCAGATAAAAATGGTGTGATTTCCTGAGAGCTTATTAGCTTCACCTTTCAGGTTAGAATTTCTATCATTCTTAAGTTAAACTGATATTAGGTATTTTACACTCCACACAGTGAGCAATGGAGTTAATAAAACTCATGCATATTTGGTTGAGTAGGTAGTTTCTAAATTTTGAAAATTCATTTAATTGATCAAAATCTGTAAAGTCTTAAGTAGTATGAAAATGACTGAGGCATAAGAGTGAGCTCGAAGAAATCACTGAAGAAATACTAGTGAAACATTAGAGGGAAGATGACCAGGAGATGGAAAAGAAACTTTTTGATGAAAAAGGTTTTCAGTGAAGACACCCAAAAAAGAGCAAATGGTACAAAAACTAGTCAAACGAATACAAGTAATCAACTAAATAGAATACAAGTAATCAAACTAAATCGAATACAAGTAATCAACAAGCAGCCATCAATGTGAACATGCATAACACAGGATGATGCAGCAATTGTGACTCTTTTAGTCCCAGACCATTCTAATTTGTTCTCAGAAAGATTATACATTAGGCTTGCTAAGTGTAGTATTTGAACCAAATGGGAGTGCTCCATTATGAGAAAAATATAGATGAATAAAATATGTTAATAGTTTACCAATAAACACAACAATATGCTAATCCAACACATACTTACACCAGGTACAACTAGTCACACTAAAAACAGAATGCTAACAACTCACTCACTGTCTTCTGTGGAAAGGATCTGAAGGGAGTAAATCCACTCTATCACGTCCTCTGTGCTCACCACATCTAGGGAATCCAACATATGCAGTCCAGGCAGCACAAAAAATGCAATTGTCAACCTCGAAGAAAAAAAAGGAACATTCCATCTTTACTATCAAACCACTGAAGACTTTCTAGTTCAAAATACTAAACTCATTTCAAATTCCCAATCAATTTAAATACAACTCCCATTTTGCAAAATACAAAAAACAAATATATTCTTATAATTTAGTAAGAACAATCAAACCTTTCTTTCACTTTTTAAATAAGGGATATTTGGGGGTAATCAAACCAATCCTACTCATCTAAATGTACTGAAGCCTGTATATCAGTAGCCTGAAAGCTAAAAGTAGGTTTAAAAAATAATTTCCTGCACTTGTTCAGTACAAATGAAGTCGAAAACCTAGAAAAATATACAAAAATATCTATTTTCACTAATTTGCCAGAAATAATTATGCTTATACATGCTTCTTAACTCTTAAGCCATTATAGAACAAACCTATTTTTATTCAAATTTGTTAACAAATACCGTGACGTTAGAAAAAATTTATAATGGATCTTAGAATGGAACACTTTAAAAAATACAAATGCATTTCAATTCAATTCTCCCAAGGAGGATCCTTGTCTTGTGGAAGGAAAAACTGTTAAACAATACTCATTCCCCCACTCCAAGACTGTGCACAAAACCAGAAATCTAAATATTATGCTTTCATAATGTTTAGAGTATAGTACCTTAGTGATTGCTTTTCTCATAAAGAGCTTCTTATGTGTAATTCCCTTCATGTAGAGGATCCATTCCAGAATGTTGTTTAGTTGAGCATTGTTTACTTATCCTACCTGCATATTCTAGGGATTCCTGTGACTAATATGGATAAATTAATACTTCAAACCGTCTGGTCTAAAGTCTCATAGCAGGGTCACTCGAAGCATTAACTCTTCAATGGAGATTCTGAAAGCATTAAGGCTTAATGCCATAAGGCAGAGGTGCTAAGGCACTTTGGACATTCAGGAACATTCTGAAGATATTTCTGGTTCTCATCAATAGGGAAAGTTGCTTCACCTACTTGGTAAATGCCAGAAATGCTTCTAAATACCATATGTTTCCCAAGCCAATCCCATGAAATAAACAGCTATGTAGTCATAAATGTCAATAATGCTGAGGTTGAGAAATCATGATTTAAAGTCCTATAATTTGCTTGTAGGTGTTATCTAAATGAGCTATTGTTCATTTTACTTGCTCCTGGGAATGAAGTAAAATACCACAAATCAGTCATCTGATGATACACTATTTTAAGATTTTGTATATTTAATTATTCAAGCCTTCTAAATATCTAGCATTTTCAACTGATACTATTTCACAGACAGCCCCCCTGTCTTTGGTGAGTCTTATTATCCAGTTTTCTTCTTTCTTCCCATTGCCAGGTAAGAATTATAGCACTCAGTGCCAGACTTTGGTAAAAAGTATTCTTCAAAAGTTACACAGGTTTATAGTAATGGCAGAATGTCACCATTCAATCCCAAAGTCCCCATAAAATGCCTGCACATTCAGTCCTGTGCCTCTCTTGCCAAACTGAGCCAATCAGGGGTACCCTATCTCAGGGAAAGAAAAGTAGAAGTCCACAGCTCAGCAAGGCTCCTGTTATTAATACAAAACTACCTCCTCATGGCCAGCCGGGGAATCCTTCTGCATCCTTTCAAACCATTAAGACAGCATTCCAGATGTTTGCTACATCATGCTTTCCTACTTCCTAAGATGTGTGGACAAGAGAGCCCCCCAGTCCACTCTCCAAAATCAAATGGTTAAGCCACCCCGCCCCACTGCCTATGGCTATGATGCCTAGGTTTAAATCCCATGTGGATCTTCTTCTGTAACCCCATTTCTGACTCCTCCTACAATTGCTAGCATTCCTATATCCTCTACCTTCCTAGTCTTCTGTAGTAACTTTGGACAGGCATGGTCCAATGGTACTGAGCAAACCATCTCCAAGCTCTCATACAGGTGAGAGCTCTCACAAGTGAGCAATGTTGGGAACTGCCCTGCATGGTTTCAGGAGCTGTAAATCCCCATAGCTAAGACTGGGTGAGTGACCTTCAGACTTTCACCCACTGAGGAGACAAAGCTTCTCTCCCTGGCAGCAGAACAGCTTCTGTTCCCTTTTCCCTAAGTGGATTTCAATGCTTGATCAGTTAGCCAAATAACGGGAAAAATTCCCCAAGGAGGAAAACACTGAAGCCAGGAAGATCACGTGAAGGCCCAGGGAAAGACTTGGTGGGGGGAAGATATAAAGAAAGGGGTGGAACCACAGCCCCCAACTTTGATGAGGCTTGAGTCCTCAGTCTGTCTGTCAGAAGTCTCCAAGAATGCCTTGACTATCTGCTGCCTCGGCCTAAGTTAAGCCTGAAAACAATGACCGAGGGTGGTGCAGCCCTGTGCTTAGGTCTGAGAAAGGATATGTAAAATCCTGTGAAGCCTCTTTGCAAAGAATGCTCTTATTAAAATAATAAAGTCCGAAGCAAAAAATGAGTTTGTTTGCCCAAAGTTTTGTAGCCTTTTAGCTGATACAGAAGAAGCCCTAATAGTTCTTTGCATACTACCTACTGTTAACTGCCTGAAAATGATTAATAATTTGTATGTGAACTCATTGGCAAAAACAAACACAAAAACAATAAAAAACAAAACCAATAAAGTCTGTCTAGGCAAGGATCAGGGTGCTCTCCTCTTGAGAGGGTAGCCAGGATGTTCTGAGGTGCTCCCATCTTGAGGGAGAGGCTGTGCCATCCCTTTTCCTCCACAGGACTTCATAGTCCTTGTTAATTTGTCTTGATTTCCCACTCATAATGCCCCAGGTACTGGGGGCAAAGGCACGTGTCAGTGCTATAAACAAGGAGCTGCCTCCCAGTTGCAACAAGGGACAAGGTCACACCTGTTTTCCAGCAGGCCAGCCAGTAGGCCAGTCTGCTGTTAATGATACTCAAAATAATTATGAAACCCCCAAGTGCTACTTTTCCTGTGCTTCAAGCTAGGCTTGAGGGGAGCCCTGGGCCTCCCCCCTTGAAGCCTACACCCATTACAATATCTGTACACACTAAGATTTACAAGATTAACACAGCTGCAGAGCAGAGTTTATGTTTATAAAGTGAAGTGGCTGGCAGAAGGGACCAAGAAGTCATCTGGGGCCTCCCTAAGTTGTGCTAAGGAAGGATTCTTTTTATGACCATACTAGAGTTCTCAAGTAGTCCTAAACCTTTCAGAGGAGAAAATTAAACAGGACACAGGATATACAGAGGAATTTTGAGCTGTGGGCTCTGAGAGGTATAATGTGTGGTTTTAATGTGCCCCGATGACTGCTACTTTGGACACAGATTACTATTCCACCTGCCCTCATGAGGGTATATAGAGGGGTTATCTTGTTAAGCATGTACCTAAAATCATGCCAGTGAGGTTATTTTTAGTTTTACTTTTCCTTTAGAGACCATCTGTCTGCTCTCTAACTTTCTTCTTTCCCCTACAATTGAACTCAGTGTGTGTTGTCTGAAAAACCAAAGCAAGCCAAGTCACCATGCCTCTTCTACTCTGACCAGTACACGTAAAATGTATGGTATTTCATGGATGATAGAGGAACATGTTTTCTCAACTTGCTTCACCAGTGGATGTGGAATGATGACTCCAAAAGTTCTTGAAATATTCAGGCTTAAGAACAAATGTTTGGGGTGGGAAGAAGCACAAAAAGGAGCAAAGATTAAATAGAATATCAAAAAATTGAAGGAAAATCAATCTGGGCAGTGGAAAAATCAATTTAGCCACACCACAATGAGTTTCCTATGCTACTACGTGACTAGTATGAAGTTTGGCTCGAACAGGTGAGTGATCATTAGACAGTGTAGTGTAACACTGATTTATGAGAGTTGACTAGTCCAACCTTTGGATCTGTTGCTCTGCACCTTCCTAGTACTGTTAGGCCCGGAATTAGATAAAAGTAGCCAAGAGGAACCAAACATAGGCTCCAGACTGTCTCAGCAAGGAAGATAGAAAGTACAGAAAGTACAAAGAGTGCTGAACAAGATAAACCGCCTTGTGCATGACCTTGTCTTTGCAGAAAAGTATCCATTGTTGCAAGCAGAGAATATAGCCATGTGCATTCTCTCGAGATAGCTAATTGCTAACAGCTACATCTGCTTCTGTATTTGCTTGCTTGCTCACCCCAATAAAAACCCCAGGCTGTAAGCGCCAGGCCAGACTCTCATTTGCGGCACTTTCTGGGCACCGTGTCTCTGAACACCCCAAGAGTTCGCCCCCTGTGCAGGTAAAATTTTGGCCAATAAAGTTCCATCTTAAACTCCTGAAAGCTTCTGACCACTTGTTGCTCGTGTTGGCGGATGCTACAGTACTCTCTCTTTAATGGCCTCTCCAAGTGTCTTTAACAGTGGACTACAATCTTGCCTCAATTGATAGACCTCAATCACTGTGCAACAAACTCAAAATTGCAGTCACTGGATCTAAAGCATCAGGTATCACTAGAGAGCTTGTTATAACTGCAATATCTCAGAACCTATCCAGACCTATAGACCAAGAAGCTATAATGCAGGACATTGTGAGGAAGGAGGATACTCCAGATTTGCCCTGGGCAGAGATAAAAGACATGGATACAGGACATAGACCCTATTCTAAGACAAACTGTTTCCCCTTTCTAAAAAAGTGCTGAATCATGGTGACTCATAACCACACCTGTGCATGCAAAAAAGATGCTAAAGGACCCCTGCTTCATTACAGTACCATTGTCATAAATTAACATTGTGCAACGACCCCTTCTCCACTGGTCAATCAAAGAAAATAAAGGGAGAACACAGGCACAGTGGCGTTAAAATACAACCACTGGTACATACACGATAAAAGCCCACCAAAACTGACCAGGAAGGACCCACCCCTATAAGAAGAGCATCCCTCTGGCCCCAAGGTGAATTGCTGTAAGTAGCTGGCCTGTTCACATGCTTTGTGGAGTGTACTATTGCCTAACCAATATTCACTTCCTCTTTCTGATATAAACTCTGTGTGTTCCATTCTTTCTTTGCATGCAATCATCAAGAACCTCATTACCTGTGCATATTTGTGACATCTACATTTTCAAAACATTCCATGTGATTCCCATGCACAGTAGAACTGAGTGGCACCCTTCCAAATGGTCTATATATTACTTTCTCCTATCAGGCAAACAATCTCAGTTTTCAAGTATGTACCAAAACCACCTGGGATGCTTGCAATAATGCAGACTCCCAGATCCACACAACATCCAATGTAGATCTGGCGACAGGCCCAGGTATATGCATTGTAATTAACCTGATGTCACTGATTAAGAGACTCCCATTATCACTGTCATACTCTGAGGGATACATTTCAAGACTGTGATATTCTTCCCATAAGAAATGGAATGAAAAGGCAGAATACTTTTGGGATAGTTGGCAACCACAGTTGCAACACAAGATGCACAGGGAAACATGCAAGGCCTCAGAAGCAGAAAGACTTTTTAGATTGTGAGTGTTTTATAAAATAAAACTTCTCTAAACCCTTCTCTTGAACAGCTGAATCTGTAAATATAACAATAAGAAATGGTCAATATTTTGCTCCTCAATAAAAAAAGACTACTCTAATTATTCCTAATAAGATAAAAATGACAACAGCACACAATCAGAAGAACTTTTCTAAACCACCAATGAGAAACCTGTTATTTCACAGAACTCACAATCCAAGGTTCACTATTTCCCTGAAGTAACTAGTAACTACCATTTTTCAAAGCTAATAAAGAAAAATCTCAAGTGAAATAATAAAATATATGTTTGAATTTTCATAAAGCCATTCTTAGAAAAGTAAAAATTATTCCTATTAGTCAATCTAAAGGAAACAGAAATAATTTTGCCAAGTGGTGGGTCAGAAAATAAGGTAAAATATTATCCGTCTGGAGAATTGACTGTTTCATATCTATCAGTAAACCCTTGGTTTCCTACTGCATCTTTATACCCAGGTACCCAGTGGGCATTTAATAAATACCTGTGGAACTGGACTGTAGTACTGGGTAAGAATTATGTCTTTGTCAACACACTGTTTACCTTAAAACTCTGGTATTAGTTGAAATTTTGTGGACAATCACAATTGCTTGAAAGGCTGGAGCTTCTTCACAAGTATCTTAAAGTCAATTATGTATCACATATACCACAAAAGAACTTAATGCTGAACTAAAGAAAGTAAAGACTATACATCTGAATAACCATAAAAATCAATACAAAACTGATACACATGGATATTCTAAAATGTGTAACTGAACCATAAGAAACAAAACATGGTTTTTAAAAATTGTACTCAAGAGAAAAATGCAAGGCCTAAAACAAGATAGAAAATCTTTTCACTAATGTAATATAGCATAATATGTTTGTTATCTAATATGTCGAAAATAAAGTCAAAAACCTAGAAAAATATACAAAAATATCTATTTTCACTAATTTGCCAGAAATAATTATGCTTATACATGCTTCTTAACTCTTAAGCCATTATAGAACAAACCTATTTTTATTCAAATTTGTTAACAAATACCGTGACGTTAGAAAAAATTTATAATGGATCTTAGAATGGAACACTTTAAAAAATACAAATGCATTTCAATTCAATTCTCCCAAGGAGGATCCTTGTCTTGTGGAAGGGAAAAACTGTTAAACAATACTCATTCCCCCACTCCAAGACTGTGCACAAAACCAGAAATCTAAATATTATGCTTTCATAATGTTTAGAGTATAGTACCTTAGTGATTGCTTTTCTCATAAAGAGCTTCTTATGTGTAATTCCCTTCATGTAGAGGATCCATTCCAGAATGTTGTTTAGTTGAGCATTGTTTACTTATCCTACCTGCATATTCTAGGGATTCCTGTGACTAATATGGATAAATTAATACTTCAAACTGTCTGGTCTAAAGTCTCATAGCAGGGTCACTCGAAGCATTAACTCTTCAATGGAGATTCTGAAAGCATTAAGGCTTAATGCCATAAGGCAGAGGTGCTAAGGCACTTTGGACATTCAGGAACATTCTGAAGATATTTCTGGTTCTCATCAATAGGGAAAGTTGCTTCACCTACTTGGTAAATGCCAGAAATGCTTCTAAATACCATATGTTGCACAGCTCAATCCTGACATGTGCACTGAAAACAGTGACTGTGGCAGGATGTTTGAGACATGAGACAAATTCACAGGGACTATGGAGTCCTGAGGAGGAAAATGGCTGGCAGGACTACTCCCTCAACAGGGGAGAGCCTCACAATGGCCTCCCCACCCTCTACAGAGGAGAGTAGTTTGGAAAAGCCTGGCAACTATCTCAAAAGGGTGAAAGAGTTGCTGCAGCAGCCAGAAAAGAGAAAGCACACCAAACTTGCCTAGTCAGGCTTGTATTGGGATTTTTGCAAAGGAGTTTAGGTACAGCTTATTAATCATTGTCAAACAGTAAACAGAAGATAGTATACAAAGAACTATTAGGGCTTCTTCTAAATCAGGGCCTGTAAACTAAAAAGGCTAAAGAACTTTGGGAACATAAACTCTTTTTGTTTGAGCGCTTACCAGACTATGAATGACTAATTCATAGTTTCTCTGCTTGTGCCATATCATACTCCCTAGCACCTCCAACTTACAAGCCAGCAGATATACTTTTGGAAATGCACTTTCCCAGGCTGCTTAATGCAACATAATGATTCCTTTGCCAATATGCTCTTCTGCTGATTCACAGATTCTGGAAAGTTAATTTCTTTTCAAACCCCAGGTCATCCCTCCTGGTCCAAGATATCAAACACAATACAGCCACTCAATAAGTCACAGGTGCCAAATAGAAGGCCCGCCACATTGTCGTATCAGCCCTGCCCCTTGTTCTTCCCCCGGAGTCAGCGCCTAGCTCTCGCTTAGCTGTCAGAGAGTAGGTACCTTCATACAGGTCTGAAGTTGCCTTGGGCCCTTTGAAAGCAGCCCAAAGGCTGCTGTGGCCCTGGTGAAGAGAGTTTGATCCTCCTGCAATAACGAGTTCATCAGCCCAATATTTAGAAATGGAAGAAAACAGACTTTGGAGATGAACACACAATAGTGTATATAGAAACCGAATTATCAAGCTGTACAAACTGATTATCAAACCTACGTATTATTAACCAATGTTAGCTCGTTTTAAAAGAAAATTAGTGACAGAGCAAAGAAAAATACTGGATACACTGTTTCCTTAAAAGGCCATGACAAACGCCTTTTCTTTTTCCTTTTCTGCTCTAAAAAAATGAGGCCAGAAAGACCCAGTAAAAAACGTCAAAGTTGACAGAAAAAAAGGGCAGTGAAAAAGCAGAAACTGGTGACCTCAAACTCCCTAGCCTTACAGCTCCAAACCCACTGGCCCCAGTTCCCAGGGAAGTGAGTTAGCCCCTGCTCCCTGGAGAGGGCAGGCACAGGCCAGTGTGGGCCAGGTGGTTGTGGTGCAGCCAGCTGTGGGCGCAGGGTAGGGCGTGGGGCCCCAGGGCCCCTCTCCGCTGGGGCCTGCCCACCCCAACCCCCCAACTCCAGGCCTGTGGATTGCGGTGCTCCCCACCCACTGGAGTCCAGAGAAGCACTGAGCTCCCGCAAAGCTTGAAGGCAGCATGGGTAGAACCGCTCCTCCTGACCCCTCAGGAACCCCAACCTCCCCATGTTATAGTCACTCACCTTTCACTTCACTTTTGCTGCAGGTGGGGCACTGACCCTGGCAGGCATTGCTGCCCTGGAAGCAATGCCTTAGTTCCCCAGAAGCAATGTTTGAGTGCCACCAAGTAACCTGCAGCAGAGATTGGAGTGCAATTAAGGAACACACTCAGAGGGAACTCCCAGGCAGCAGTCTGCCAACCAGGTTTCTTCCCACCTAGTGCTGCTCCTTGTATATCTGGGAGGAAGCACATGGTGAAAAATGTTAAGTTTGTGTCCATGTGTCCTTTATATTTGTTCCTGTATACCCTTCCCACTTTCCCCTGAAATTTTCTTTTGTCTCTTCTCTGGTGACTATCAGTCTGTTCTCAATGTCAGTGTCTTGGGTTATACTTTTCTGGACACAGTTTTAAAGACATAGACTAGAAGCAAAGGCTTAGTCCAGTTTTTTTTTTTCTTCAACAGAAGATTTTTCTTTATATAATTGGCTATAATTTATGGAAGCAGAATTTAAAATAGATCAGTGCCTCAGAGGTCCCAGAGTGCTATCTGCCCTACAAGATGCCAAGCTCATCCAAAGGACCAGCCTGGAAATGTTAGGCTCACAATAAAAGCCTGAAAAACAGAACAGGGTCTCAAACACATTGTCAGATGTTCTGGATCTGCAACAGAAAGCTTTCATTACTCATTCACATATTCTGCCTAAAATAATAATCTTACTTTAGTACTTTACTTAAATTCTGAGAGGAAAATCATATATTTGCATTCAGTAATCTGTATTTGTATAATGCATTTAATAGTATTGTCATTTTATCATCATTTGGTACTTTACTTATGCCCCTTCATTTTTTTTCCCAATGTTTTCAAATCACCATGAAGCACCACATATTTCTGACCAAAAGTTTTTAATAGCAATGAGAAAAATATTGAACTACATAAGGGCTGGAGCCAGTGCTAATATTCAAATCAAATATATGATGTTTGCTAGTTTGTAGTTTTAAATTCAGGAGTCCCAGAACAGCTGGATCTTTATCCAGTGTATTTTTAGAGGGTCTTATTCACTGTGGGAACTTCACCACAAGAAACTTCTCTCTTGAGTAATTAGGGAACTGTTTTTGCTGTTTCGTTTTTGCCACAGTTTGATCATCTGCAGTGACACCACTATACAGCAGGTGATCTTGTGTTTATTCATTCGGAACTGCCAGTCTAATAGGCAAACCACTGAAATAAAATATTACACAACTGCAGGCTAAAGTTCTGGCATGATATGTGAGGTAAGAAAAATGCAGTTTCTACTTATGGGCTTTAATACGGGGAGGAAAATTCTATATACCCTTACAGTAAGTGCATTCCTTCCTCTCCAAATTAAGATATACAAAAAGTGTGAGTGAATGAGAGGTAAAAGTATAGCAAAAAAAGAAATAAAAAGATAAAAAGAAAGTGATCCCTAGACAGAAAATGAACTGACCTAGAATTCAGAGAAGGAAGACCTTCTACTTGGTGGCATGACTGAGAGATAGATCAGCCTCTCAGTTGTCTACAAAGCAACTGATGGAAATTAAGAAATATGAAACTAGGGATGTTTAGATTGCTCTATGAATCAAGGAGGAGTATCAAAAATTTGGTTTTTCTATTAGGTTATGTTCTGCTTTAAACAGAAGAGGGAGACTGATTCTTGCCACTACATGAAAAAAAAAAACAAAAAAACTAAGATAGAGCAACCTTACATTCTGAGATTGCTTATTGCATTTAACTGGCTAGAAAGCACTGCCATGAGCTGTATTATTTTTTATAAATTAATATTTCATAAAGCTTAGTTCATTGATAACAATTATTGTTTTCTTTAAGTGATGCTAAGCTGTTTTTTATTATAATCTAAGATCTTTCAATAGGAAAAATATACTCTACAAGAAAATAAGGTATCTGTAAGGTACAAATATGGAGTCTCACTTTCCTCAAGATTTCTTTCATGTGCAACCGACAAGAGTACACATGACTGAGACATGATGTCATTTGATTTGCTTGGGAGAGAGAGGTGTCCAGTTTCCCAGAGAAAATTGCCTTGAGCAGTGGCCAGATTTTCACCAGAAAAAGGTGCTGAGCCCCTTCCTCCAAGAGCTTTTTTTGGGTTGTAATACACAAAATATAGGTTGGCAAGGATCAAACAGTAGATAACATTTCCAAGAAATCTGAGGGCTTAGTTTGAGTCAGAGTCTGTCAGAGTTTTAGGGTTTCTTGCTGGAAGCCTTAACATATGAATGAAAACACTCTTAGCAGAGAAGATTTCACAGCTTTATCAGGAAGTCTTTGTGATGCCAGACTGTTTCCCAGGACATGCTCTAGCAAGGCAAGGAGTTGCTCCCCTCCCCATCAGGTAGTCAGGCTTAAGGGGATTAGAGCCAGGCAGTGGTTCTTCCAGAGGAAATGGGGACTTGAGCTTTCTCAAAGCTGGGGGGAGAGAGTCCATGCTCCCTCTTGGTTTCAGCATTCCTGAGTCCTTCCATGATGGCCTCCCAAGTAATTGTCTCTGGCCTGGATTGCCCCTCCTCTGAGAGGTCTTGCCCATCATGGATTTCTGACCATGCTCTGGGGTCAGGGAGAAAACTAAGACAGCATTTCCTACCAGAGACAACAAGTCTTGTATCCTGCATCTCACATTCCATAGGTTGTCTCTCACTGATCCTTAGCAACAGGGGGAAGAGTTACAATTTCTAAAAACAGGCAGAGCAGTCCACAACAAGTATACTTGCAGATTTCTTTTTTCAGGCCAATATTTAGTGTCCTATTAACAATTATTGATAATCGTAGGAAACAATAAAACATTCTCTGTGCAACCTACAAGGTACTTTCTCAGGTATTATCTCATGGAATGCACAGGACCCTCCCCCTGATTTAGACATGGTAGGTGTTATATCACAGAGAGCAAACTCAGGCTTACAAGGTTATGTGACCTGATCACATCACGGTATTATTAATTATGTGCTCTTACTCCATAGCTGTTCTCTTAGTCCAGCTGTCAGTCATCAATACCAGGGTGTTGAGCTAAGACCAAATATCCCAGGAATAAATTTGTGTTTATTTGAAGGGATTTCAATAACATTAACTACTTTGTCTACCCCTCAGGGGAAACCCTCTTTTTTCTTTTAAATTTGAAGAAATTCATATAGAAAATAATCCAGCTACAGGTACAAAATAGTAACCTGAAAAAATACAGGCATATCCCTAGAACACAAAGTCATTGCTAACTAAAAAAGTATCTTGATAGAAAATGCAACCGTCAAAGCACAAATACCAACCATAGGGAAAACCTTCAACTTTATATCACTAATAGATTGTGTTCATCATGAACTCAACTTCCTTTCTGTCTTTCTGCTGTTAGCTTATTTTCCAATTCTTCCAGCATAGTATGCTCAATTCTGAAGTCACTTTTTTGGTTGTAAAAATGAGTGTGTATCTTTTTCCATGTTGATAACATGTGAGGAAAAAAAATAAATGGCATAAATAAGAAAAATACATTTTAACTGCTTATAATTTTAAGACATAATAGTCAGCACTTTATATTTTGTTTCATGCATCTAAGGAGTCAAGAATAGTGTTCAACTAAACTAACAAGTAATTTGAATTATTGAAATTATAAACATGTTGATTTAAGAAAGTGCAGTTATAGACTTGCTTGGAAAATACATAGCCCTTTGACTACTGATTCCAGATAAATCTCATTGTGTCATTAAAAGGGTTGCCACTGCTGACAGCTGCTTCTATTAGAAAACACTATTAACATTGTCACCTGAACCAAGACAATTACCCTTTGCTGGTGTGAACCTCTTAATCACTAAAATGTGTATAACCACAGCTCTCCATTACCCAGCAGGCCTGTGATTAACAGTAAATGAGATAATATACATGAGGGATCATTATACAGAGAAAATGCACCATGGAACTGCAAGTTATTAACACTAGTAGGCGAACAATCTGTGAATACAGAAATTATAGTATATTTCAGGGATATTGTCTACATTTACTTCACAGCTACTTTGATTGAAGTTTATCTACCAGTAAGAATGTCTAATGTTAGTTTGAATCCTGGAGTACACAAACACGCTGTGTACTATCAAGAAATGTTTTTGTTTGGGGAACTTTTTTTTCTATTTATTTTATTTAGTTATTTTTCAACTAAAGTTATTTGTCTATTTCTCCCAACACAGCCCCACCCCATCCTGTGCTCCCACCTCCCTCCATTCCCCCCCTTAGTTCTTGTCCCTGTGTCCTTCCTATTTGTTCCTCCAAATCCCTCCCCCTTTTTCCCCCTCACTTCCCTTCCTTCTCCCCTCTGGTCACTATCCCCTTGTTCTCTATTTCAGTGTCTTTGTTTTTTTCTTCTTGCTTGTTTGTTTTGTTGTTTAGCTTCCTGTTAAAGGTGAGATCATATGGTATTTGTCTTTCAGCACCTGGCCTATTTCACTCAGCATAATGCTTTCCAGTTCCATCCATGATGTTGCAAAGTGTAGTAGCTCCTTCTTTCTCTCTGCAGCATAGAATTCCATTGTGTATATGTACCACAGCATTTTGATCCATTCATTTACTGATGGGCACCTAGGTTGCTTCCAACTCTTGGCTATTGTAAATTGTGCTGCTATGAACATTGTGGTGCATGGGTTCTTTGATACTGATGGTTTAGGATTCTTAGGATATAATCCCAGCAGTGGAATTGCTGGGTCAAAAGGCAGGTCGATTTTTAGTTTTCTGAGAAAATTCCATACTGTTTTCCATAATGGTTGTACCAGTCAGCAATCCCACCAACAGTGAACTAAGGTCCCCTTTTCCCCACAACCTCTCCAACATTAGTTGTTTGTTGCTTTGTTTATAATAGCCATCCTGACCAGTGTGAAGTGGTATCTCATTGTGGTTTTAATTTGCATCTCTTGGATAACTAGCAATATTGAGCATCTCTTCATGTGTCTCTGAATGTTCTGTATGTCCTCCTTGGAGAAGTGTTTGTTCAAGTCCTTTTCCCATTTTTTAACTGGGTTAGGTGTCTTCTTAGAATGGAGTCATGTAAGTTCTTTGTATATTTTGGAGATTAAACCTTTGCCTGAGGTATCATTGGCAAATATGTTTTCCCATACAGTTGGTTGTCTTGCTAATTTAATACTGTTTTCTTTAGCCATGCAGAAACGTTTTATTTTGATGAGATCCCATTTGTTTATTCTTTCCTTTACATTCCTTGCTCTAGGGGACATATCAGTAAAAAAGTTGCTGAGTGAAATATCTGAGATTTTCTTGCCAATGTTCTCCTCTAGGATTTTAATGGTGTCACTACTTACATTTAAGTCTTTTATCCACCTTGAATTTATTTAGGTGTATGGTGTAAGTCTGTGCTCAAGTTTCATTTTTTTGCATGTAGCTGTCCAGTTCTCCCAACACCATTTTTTGAAAGGCTATCTTTACTCCATTTTATGTTACTGCCCCCTTTGTCCAATATTAATTGACTGTAGAGACTTGGGTTGACTTCTGGGCTCTCTGTTCTGTTCCATTGGTCTATGTGCCTGTTTTTATGCCAGTACCAGGCTGTTTTGATTACAGTGGCCTTGTAATACAGTTTGATATCAGGTATTGTGATCCCTCCTACTTTGTTCTTCTTTCTCAAAAGTGCAGCTGCTATTCGGGGTTTTTTATGGTTCCAAATAATTTTTTTAAATATTTTATTTATTTATCTTTAGAGGGGAAGGGAAGGAGAGAGGGAGAGAAACATCAATGTATGGTTGTCTTTCATGTGTCCCCTGCTGGGAATTGGCCTGCAGGAAACTGCTCTGCAACCCAGGCATGTGCCCTGACTGGGAATCGAACCACAATTGTCTGGTTAACAGGTCCATGCTCAATTCACTGAGCTATACCAGCCAGGGATCCAAATAAATTTTTGAAGTGTTTGTTCTATGTCTGTGAAATATGCCATTGGTTCTTTGATAGGTATTGCATTGAATCTGTATATTGGTTTGGGTAGTATGGACATTATGATTATGTCAATTCTTCCAATCCATGAACACGGTATATGTTTCCATTTGTTTGTGTCTTCCCTGATTTCTTTCTTCAGTGCTGTGTAGTTTTCTCCATACAAGTCGTTTACCTCCTTGATTACGTTTATTCCCAGACATTTTATGTTCCTTTTTGCTATATTGAATGGGATTTCTTTCTTGATTTCTGCTTCTGCTGATTCATTGTTGGTATACAAAAATGCCTTTGATTTCTGGATATCGACTTTGTATCCTGATGTTTTGCCAAATTCATTACTTAGTTCAAGCAGTTTTTTTTGTAGAGTCTATAAAATTTTCCATATACACTATCATGTCATCTGCAAACAGTGACAGTTTTGCTTCCTCCTTTCCTATTTGGATGTCTTATATTTCCCTTTCCTGCCTGGTCGCTATGGCCAAAACTTCCAAAACTATATTGAATAGAAGTGGGAAAGTGGACATCCTTGTCTTGTTCCTGATCTTAGTAGAAAGATTTTAGTTTTTTCCCATTGAGTATGATATTGGCTGTAGGTCTCTCATATATGGCCCTTATTGTATTGAGAAAAGCTCCCTCTATTCCCACTTTGCTGAGTGTTTTTATCATAAATGGGTGTTGTACCTAATCAAAAGCCTTTTTTGCATCTATTGATATGATCATGTGTTTTTTGTTTTTGCTTTTGTTTATGTGATGTATTACGTTTACTGATTTGCTAATGTTGGACCATCCTTGCATTCCTGGGATGAATCCCAATTGGTCATGGTGTATGATCTTTTTGATATATTGTTGGATGCAGTTTTGGCAACTAAATTTATCTTCTTGGCACCTGTTCTCTCTGTCCCAGAAGGTGAAAATTACTATGTATACTTCTCCACAAATCCTGGATTTAAGGGTTGCTGGAGTAGCTCCGACAATTGACTTAATTTCATACAACCTGAGGGTCAACTATGGAAGGTGGAATGCCACACCTTTTTCAGCTTGGCACACAAAGAGGAAACCTTGATATTTTTATAAGTCATACTCGGCAAAAGAGATGAGACTTCTTCAGGCCTACTTGGCTGCCCCAAAGACTGATACGATCTAACTTAGCACTTGTGTTTCAGAAAGGAAGCAATGGTTAGTACAAAAATATCATATAGGACAAAGATATTATGTGGACAAATAAGAAAAATATAAATTAGGCAGGGTCTCTGCCCTCAAAAACTTTGTAGCCTAAACTAGCTACCATTGTTACTGTCCAGTAGTCTTCTATTATATATTTTAGCTTGTTCATTGGATGTTTCTTAAACTCGTTGACAATAAGCAAAAGTGTCATCTTTGGTTTTAAAACTTGCTCCACTGCTGTTTCACCTGATTTAATCATTTCAAATATAACTTTCTGAAATTCAAGGCTCAAGAATTAGAAGTAAATTTGGCCTTTCTTCCCCTTCCATCTTTACACGTGTATACAAGATGTTGATCCATTTTCCAAAAAGGGTCTTTCTCCTTCATCTCTCCCATTGCCCTTTTACTGGTACAACTGAAATTTAAACCTAGCATTAACATGTCTGCAATGGTCTCTAATAGGATACATCTGTCCTTCGTTAAAGAATTTTGGTTGAGAGACCCTGAAATATAGAACAAACTGACAGTAACCAGAAGGGAGGTGGGAAGGGATAATGGGGAGAGGGGGAGCGGTTATCAGGAATATGTATAAAGGACCCAGGGACAAAGCCAAAGGTAGGGGGAAGGATGGAGAGTAGGAGGTAGGGATGGATGGGGTTAGGGGAGAATTGTCTGAAAGAAATAGATTTTGAGATGGTGTTTATGGGAGGTAATATGGTCAGTGAAGGAATTAAATGACTTTCCTTTTAATAATGTTTATCATGTTTGAATATTTGAAACAAGTCTCTTTTCTACTCTATACCTCTAGTCCAAATTTCTGGTTGTCTCTAAAAGACTCCCAAGACCTCATCACTATAGGGGGCCTTGGAAATTATTTAGTCTAAAAATCTACGTTTACAGATAACAGGTCTTGCAAGTTAATTTACTTCTGTGGGATCTGTTAGTTTGGGTGTGATGCTCAAAGTTATGTCTATTTGCTTTTATCTCCATAGAGTTCTTACAGCGTGGCTTCAATTGCAAACTGTTTGAATGTATGAGCTTGTATGTGCATGTATGCTTGTGTATGTCTTTATATTTTGGGTTTTCATTTATGTCAAAATTAATTGCTAATTATTGCCTGGTAAAAACATGGGTTCTAAGTCCAGTTTATGCTTTAGGCTACAATTACCATTTTGTTTATTCTAAGTTCTTGCTTCTGAATTTAACCTTGTAGTATAAAGACAGACTCCTATAACTTTTCCTTAGTCTTCCATGTATATTATTGCAGTTTAGAAAGGGTTTCATTCACTCAAACATAACCCCGGACTAAATGAGGCTTGGCTAGAAAACTCATGGTTTTCTCAAGGTTTGAAATGTTAATTAGTATGCTTTTGTAAATTATAACAATTACATATTAATTCCTAGGCTTTGACCTTTTCCAAAAGTCCTTCTTCTAATATTCGGGAATCTCTCAATTTATCTAGAAGTTGTTGTAACAAGAAGTACTTACCCTTCCATAACCCCCCTAATTTGAAGCACTCTAGGAAGCAAGTCTTTAGGTCTTATATATTTGAATACATCATGAGTGTTCAAATGATCTTTGACTAGGTCTTCCCATGGACTGCCACACCAGTATGTTTTATAAATCAGATTATAAGTATCTGGCCACAATAGTTACAAATTGTCAACAAAAGTACAGTGGTGAGACTTCCGCCAAGATGGAGACATAGGTGGAGGGTCCACCTCGCCTCTGTGCACAACCAAATCTAAGAACAACTATTTTTAACAGCAGTCACAACCAAGCCACATGGAAAATTGACAATACGGAGTCCAAAGGACACCTAGATACTCGGCTGGACCGGTACGAGGAGCGAGGCCAGCAGCGGAGCAGGTTAGCAAGAAAAAATTCCCGGGGCGGTGTGCGGTGCGCGCAGGCAACCGAGGGCGCTGAGAGGGCGCTGATCGCCAGCGAGCTGGCTGCCGGAGCGCACAGGGAAGAGGCGCGGTGGGGCGGTCGGGTGCGCGCATTTACGTGCGGAGAAACCAGTGAGAAGGGAAACCCGCGCGGTGCAGCAGGCTCGCACAATTAGGATCGGATAAACAAGCCCGAGGCGTGAGAGTGACTGGATGCGCTGGGCTAGCGGAGAGGAACGCCATTGCTCCCTCTCTGACCCCGCCCCCACACACAGCGTCACAAACCAGCGACCTGGGTCGCCCCGTCCTGGTAAACAACTAAGGCTTCACTCCGCTCACTTAACAGCACGAGTAGACCAAAAATGGCTCTAGGACAACTCAGAGCCCCAGAACCGATAGACCTAAATGATGAAGAAATAGCCAGTCTTTCAGATGCACAGTTAAAACACTGGTTATAAGGATCCTTACAGAACTGGTTGATTTTAGTCACAAATTAGAGAAACATATGGAAGCTAAATTAATTGAAATGAATGCTGATACAAAAGATACCAATAGTAATGGAAAGAAAATTGGGACTCAAATCAAGGGAGAGGACCAGAAGGAAGAAAAATATGATCAAACAGAAAGGAATGAAGAACTAAGAATTCAGAAAAATGAGGAGAAGCTTAGGAACCTCCAGGACATCTTTAAATGTTCCAACATCCGAATTATAGGGGTACCAGAAGGGGAAAGGCACAACCACCAGTTGAAAAATTATTTGAACAAATAATAAAGGAGAATTTCCCCAAGATGGCAAAGGAAATAGACTTCCGAGAAATCCAGGAAGCTCAGAGAGTCCCAAAGAAGTTGGACTCAAGAAGGAACACACCAAGGCACATCATAATTACATTAGCCAAGATTAAAATGAAGGAGAGAATCCTAGAAGCAGCAAGAGATAAGGGGACAGTCACCTACAAAGGACTTCCCATCAGACTGTCAGCTGATTTCTCAAAAGAGACCTTACAGGCAAGAAGGGGCTGGAAAGAGGTATTCCAAGTCATGAAAACCAAAGATCTACAACCAAGATTGCTCTACCCAGCAAAACTTTCATTTAGAATGGAAGGACAGATAAAGTGCTTCTCAGATAAGACCAAATTCAAGGAGTTCATCATCACAAAGCCCTTATTATATGAAATGTTAAAGGGACTTACCTAAGAAAAAGAAGATAAAAAGGATATACAGTGAAAGGACAGCAAACTCACAGTTATTAAGAACCACACCTAAAACAAAAGCAAACTAAGAGGATAGCTAGATCAGGAGCAGAACCATAGAACTGAAGATCTCATGGAGGGTTAGCAACAGGGGAGTGGGAGGAGGGGGAAGGGGGGAGAAGGTACAGAAAATAAGTAGCATAGACAGTAGATAGAAAATAGATAGGGGGGAGGGTAAGAATAGTAGGGGAAATACAGAACCTAAAGAATTTGAGACACATGTTCATGAACTAAAGGGGGAAATGGTGGGGGAGGGGTATGCAGGGTGGAGGGGAAGGGAGGGGGGAATAGAGCAAATGTAATGGCATAATCAATAAAAAAATAAATTAAAAAAATTATGCAGAACAAAAAAAAAAGTACAGTGGTTCTTTATAAATTTTGTCTTTATTTATCAACTTGCTGTCTTGATATGATTCCATTTCCTTCAAAGTATACTTTTTCGTCTGTCATGAATGAGTGTCATGGAACAGCTGTATGTCTCCCAGGAAAGGAAGCATTCTACTTTTCGTTTTATCACGTGGTATGTATTCCTAGAAATACTGCTGTCTAGGAATATTTCACTGGATTTCTCTTACATTTTTTTCTTAATAAGGCATAAAAGATCATCAGGAAGGGCAAAAGCAGAAAAATGCAATTTTCCCATGATGTTTATTGAAAGAGTGAAAAATGTGAGTGGGGCTTAATGGCAGTGTTTTCCTACTGAATGAAAAAAGTAGCATAATTATTTAAAAATTATTGGCCTTTAATATTTATAGGCCATTACTTAATTCATCAAAAATACTTAACCCTTTTCTTTCTGAGACCCTGATTCTCCCATGTCCATGAAGTAGGATAACTTTTTCATACAAAACCACCTACAACTGGAATAACAAGCTATTGTATTTGGCTTCAAAGTGGCACATTAAAAACTGAGATTATCATCAACTGTACTTCACCATATGTTGTGCCCTCTGTGTCTATTTATATATCCTTTCCACAGATAATTAAAGTAGTGAATTAATTTTTACTTTCATATAGTTCACAATTTTTTTTTATTTTATCAAATATTTAAATAAATCTAGAGGTTATTTTTATCTGGTTGCCACCTATGATTGAAGATTACTTATTGATATGTTCCACCTTGACCTTACAATAGAAGGCAGCTTCATTACTTGTCATTTATTTTTTATATAGTACTCTGAGAGGCAGATTTCATCCTTTCTGATATCTACCAAAGTCCACATTTCCAAATTTCTAATAATAAATACAGTATATTTTTATGACTGACAACATTCTTAAACCTGCTATTGTTGCAGAATGCACGTCAAATTTGGTATTTTCTGATTATTTTACTCCTCATGTTCTCCATATCTTATAGGAAAATGCATGACCTTTTAAACTCGAATGAAGCAGAAGGAATTAAAGCCAAGCTAACAGCATTTTAAATATGCCCAACTAATACCACAGGGGGTGAATGACCTAAGGTAATTGCAGCTATGTCTTCCATTTTAATTGAAATCATGAGTTTTTCTTAAAACTAATAAATGTGTTGATGTGTTAAAAGTGTGAAGATACTTGTAAACATATTTCATTATGTCCCAAATAAAGAGGAAACCAGAGGTTCTAGAAAGGAAGAGAAAAATGTACAAATTATTTTTTAAAAGTTGATGTTAACTAAACCAAAAAGGATTGCAGAGTTGAGATTATGTTCTGCATTTTCATTTTTGGAGCAAAACACTATCATGCAAATAAAAAAAGTTATTTTCAGAAGCTGGGTGTGTGATTATATTTTGTATTTTATGTAGTATTAGAAAGTTGTGACCTATCTAAGTTATGGGTTCTGTCCCTGATCAGGGTGTGCAGATAAGGCAACTGATCCATGTATCCCTCTCATAGCAATGTTTCTCTCTCCCTCTGTCTGAAATCAAATGTACCATTGGGTGAGGATTAAAAAAAATTGTTAAGGATCCTGTTTATAACAGGGGAGGAAAGAGATTCAGTTGTGAATAGCCAATGTAAACCAAAACTTTGTCATCAGGCTTTCAAGATGGCGATGGAGTAGGACGGAGCAGATACCAGTTCCTACTACAAAAGTAAGAGAAACCTGTCAGATCAGAGGGGGAGAATCCAGCAAGCCAGCAGTTGCCAATCATATATGAAAATAAGGGACCAGAAACCTCGACCATCACGGAGGAACCAGAGGGTAGGGAGACAGCAGTGGTACAGTAGTCTTGGGGACGAAGCAAAGAGAAACAGCTGGGATCTCTGCCGGTGCATGGTTGGGAGACTAGCACCTGGCGGCAGGTGCCCAACGGTGCCTGGGCCAATGTTCAGTGCCCAGACAACTCCCTCCTTGGGATTTTTCAGCCAGGACCTGCCGAGTGGCACAACCAGATGGCAGCAGAGGGGATTTCAGCCTGCGCACAGTTGGGGGGTCCAGCGCCTGGCGCGGAGCTGCTCCATCCCTAGGATTTTTCGGCCAAGGTTGGCCAGGGAACCCAGACAAACACAGGAGCAGAAGGGATTTCAGCCCGTGCACAGTTCAGGAAATCAGTACACACCACGCAGCATGCCATGACTGAGCACAGAGTTTCTAGGTCAGTTCCTAGTCCTCAGATCAGCTTCCAGCTTCCAGTCCATCCCCCTCAACTATTTGGAAGCCCTGGGTGCAGAGGGGTCCTGGGGAAAGAGCTGAGACCCTCAATCCCCTCCCTTCCTGGCCAAGCAAGGTGGGGTGCCAGGAGAGACTTGTTTGATAGAGTTTGCAGAGAGGGTGCTAAGGACAAAGAGCCCCAACCAAGGACTCTGTGGTTGCCAGCCCAGGAGAACTGAGAGGTACAGCGTGGGGCTCTGAATCCAATAGACACAACAGCATGGTCTGCTTCACACCCAGCTTGGCAGCGAACCCAAGATTAAGCAGAGGGCCTAGAGCTTCCCAACAGAATGGGGGCAGGTCTGTGCTCAATCCCGAGGGAACCAGGCAACTAGGCCAGTGCAGGTGCCCACAAACACCTCAAACCAGCCTATGGCGGTAACCCCTGGGAGGGGAGCACTGTGAGGAAGTCCTAGTTCCTCATTGTAGGGAGCTGGGGAGAGATGCCAAGTGTCTGGATCCTAAGTGAGTGATGGCAGAAAAATCACAACAATCAACCCTCAGCCAACTGCAGCCAGAAAAACTGGTTCAGCTAGTTTGAAACAGTGACTTTTCCTTTCTTTGTTGTTGCTTAGGGGTTGTTTTTTTCCTCTTTATTTTACTTTATTTTATTTTCATTCTTTTTTCTTAATTTTCTTTCTTTTTCCGTTCCTTTTGTTTATCTTTTTGCTTTTTTAAAGTATTCTGTTATTTTTTAAAATTTTATTATTGTTTCATCTTTTGATACTTTTGTCCTCTTTTCTTGGATTTTCTGTTCTGTACCTTCTTCTTTTCTTTTTAAACTTATTGCTCTTTCTTCCATTCCCATACCTTTTTTGTTTGTTTTTTTCTCTTCCTTTTATTTCTTTCCTTGTCTTTTCTTTCTTTTACCCACAAGAATTACAATCAACTTGAAAATACAAAAAGACCAGAGCTGGACCCATAGTAGAGGCCTCCCAATAGTAGACTCAGAGAGATAAATTGCATTTTGCTGTAGGAGAGAAACCAAAAGTTGCTGCATATATGAGTAGGTGGAAGCAGAGAACGATAGGATAACTGAAAGAGAATGCACCATTGAAATCCAAAGGCATTCCACCACAGAAGTTCACACCATAAACCCAAGGTGTCAAAACAGATTAATATAAGAAGCTGAGGCTAACAAGAAGAGTCTCACAAACAATGGGAAGAGAAAGAAACAATCCCCAAATGAAAGGAAGGGAAAGAGACAGAGAGGAACACAGGTAAAAAAAATGACAATGAATAAGTGCCTGTCAATAATAACCTTAAATGTAAATGGACTAAATCTTCCAATCAAAAGATACAGAATAGCTGCATGAATAAGAAAGCATGACCCACACATATGCCGCCTACAATAGATCCACCTCAGGACAAAATACCATCACAGACTTAAAGTGAAAGGCTAGAACCAAATTTCCCAAGCAAATGGACAAGAAAAAAAGCTAGGGTATCAATTCTCATATCAGACAAAATAGACTTTACAAAAAGAGCCATAAACAGAGACCCAGAAGATCACTTCCTAATACTCAAGGGAAGAATCCACCAATTAAAATTGTAAATATATAAGTACCCAACATAGGAGCACTCAAATATATCAAGAAAATCTTAGAGAAATTCAAGAAAGAAATAGACTGCAACATAATTATACTAGGGGATTTTAACACCCCACTATCAAAAATGGACAGATCTTCCAAACAAAATATCAACAAAGACATTGTGGAATTAAGCAACACCCTTGATGAAATGGACCTAACTGACATATACACAGACCTTCACCCCAAAGCAGCTAAATACACATTCTTTTCAAATGCACATGGAATTCTCAAAGAAAGACCACATGATAGGACACAAAACAAGCCTCAACAAATTCAAGAACACTGAAATCATGCCAAGCATTTTCTCTGACCACAAGGGACTGAAATTGGAAACCAACCCCAAAGGAAACAACCCAAAACACCCAAAATCATGACGACTGAACGGTATGCTATTAAACAACAAATGGATCAAGACTGAAATTAGGGAAGAAATCAAAACGTTTATGAAAACACTGAAAACGTTCTCACAACAACCCAAAACTAATGGGACACAGCAAAGGCAGTCCTGAGAGGGAAGTTCATAGCAATACAGGCCTACCTAAAGAAAATAGAAACATTTCAAACAAACAACCTAACCCTACACCTGCAAGAACTCGAGGAACAACAACAAAACAGCCCAGAGTAAGCAGGAAAAAGGAAATAACCAAGATCAGAGCAGAATTAAATGACATAAAGACTAAAAGCACAATTCTAAAGATCAACAAATCCAGGAGTTGGTTCTTTGAAAAGATAAACAAAACAGACAAGCTTTTAAGTAGGCTCATCAAGAAAATAAGGGAAGGAACACAAATAAACACAATCAGAAATAAAACAAGAGAGATTACAACTGATAACCATAGAAATAGAAAGCATTGTAAGAAATTACTATGAACAAATGTATGCCAAGAAATTTGAGAACCTAGTGGAAATGGACACATTTCTAGAAAAATACAATCTCCCAAAACTCAATAAAAAAGAAATAGAAAACCTGAATAGACCAATAACAGCAAAACAAATTGAAGCAGTAATTAAAAAAAAAAAAAAACTCCCATCACACAAAAGCCCTGGACCAGATGGTTTCAGAGGAGTATTCTACAAAGCATTTAGGGAAGAGTTAACCCCTGTTCTTCACAGACTATTCCAAAAAAATCCAAAATGATGGAAAACTCCCAAACTCCCTTTATGAAGCCAGCACCATCCTAATTCCAAAACCAGATGGAGATAACAACAAAAAAAAAGAAAACTTCAGGCCAATATCCCTGATGAACATAGATGCTAAAATCCTCAACAAAATATTGGCAAATCTCATCCAAAAATATGTCCAAAAGATTATACACAATGACCAAATGAGATTCATCCCAGGGATGCAAGGATGGTTCAACATTTGCAAATCAGTAAATGTAATTCATCACATAATCAAAAGCAAAAACAAAAAACACATGATCATATCAATAGATGCAAAAAAAGATTTTGATAAGGTACAACACCCACTTATGATAAAAACACTCAGCAAAGTGGGAATAGGGGGAGATTTCCTCAATATAATGAAGGCCATATATGAGAGACCTACAGCCAATGTCATACTCAATGGGCAAAAACTAAAAGCTATTCCACTAAGATCAGGAACAAGACAAGAATGTCCACTTTCACCACTTCTATTCAATAGAGTATTGGAAGTTTTAGCCACAGCAATCAGGCAGAAAAAGGAAATAAAAGGCATCCAAATAGGAAAGGAGGACACAAAACTGTCACTGATTGCAGATGACATGATAGTGTACATGGAAAATTCTATAGACTCTACAAAAAATACTGCTCAAACTAATTAATGAATTTGCCAAATCTCATCCAACAATACAAAGTATTCGGGGATCCAAAACAGCAGGATACAAAGTCAATATTCACAAATCAAAGGCATTTTTGTATACCAACAATGAATCAGCAGAAGCAGAAATCAAGAAAGAAATCCCATTCAATATAGTAAAAAGGAAAATAAAATATCTAGGAATAAACGTAATCAAGGAGGTAAATGACTTATATGGAGAAAACTACACAGCACTGAAGAAAGAAATCAGGAAAGACACAGACAAATGGAAACATATATCGTGTTCATGGATTGGAAGAATTGACATAATCATAATGTCCATACTACCCAAACCAATATACAGATTCAATGCAATACCTATCAAAGAACCAATGGCATATTTCACAGACATAGAACAAACACTTCAAAAAATTTATTTGGATCCCTGGCTGGTATAGCTCAGTGAATTGAGCATGGACCTGTTAACCAGACAATTGTGGTTCGATTCCCAGTCAGGGCACATGCCTGGGTTGCAGAGCAGTTTCCTGCAGGCCAATTCCCAGCAGGGGACACATGAAAGACAACCATACATTGATGTTTCTCTCCCTCTCTCCTTCCCTTCCCCTCTAAAGATAAATAAATAAAATATTTTAAAAAAATTATTTGGAACCATAAAAAACCCCGAATAGCAGCTGCACTTTTGAGAAAGAAGAACAAAGTAGGAGGGATCACAATACCTGATATCAAACTGTATTACAAGGCCACTGTAATCAAAACAGCCTGGTACTGGCATAAAAACAGGCACATAGACCAATGGAACAGAACAGAGAGCCCAGAAGTCAACCCAAGTCTCTACAGTCAATTAATATTGGACAAAGGGGGCAGTAACATAAAATGGAGTAAAGATAGCCTCTTCAAAAAATGGTGTTGGGAGAACTGGACAGCTACGTGCAAAAAAATGAAACTTGAGCACAGACTTACACCATACACCAAAATAAATTCAAGGTGGATAAAAGACTTAAATGTAAGTAGTGACACCATTAAAATCCTAGAGGAGAACATTGGCAAGAAAATCTCAGATATTTCACACAGCAACTTTTTTACTGATATGTCCCCTAGAGCAAGGAATGTAAAGGAAAGAATAAACAAATGGGATCTCATCAAAATAAAACGTTTCTGCGTGGCTAAAGAAAACAGTATTAAATTAAAAAGACAACTAACTGTATGGGAAAACATATTTGCCAGTGATACCTCAAACAAAGGTTTAATCTCCAAAATATACGAAGAACTTACAAGACTCTACTCTAAGAAGACAACCAACCCAATTAAAAAATGGGCAAAGGTCTTGAACAGACACTTCTCCAAGGAGGACATAGAGAATAGCCAGAGACATATGAAGAGATGCTCAATATCGCTAGGTATCCAAGAGATGCAAATTAAAACCACAATGAGATACCACTTTACACCAGTCAGGATGGCTATCATAAACAAAGCAACAAACCACAAATGTTGGAGAGGGTATGGGGAAAAGGGGACCTTAGTTCACTGTTGGTGGGATTGCAGACTGGTACAACCATTATGGAAAACACTAAGGAATTTTCTCAGAAAAATAAAAATCGACCTGCCTTATGACCCAGCAATTCCACTGCTAGGATTATATCCTAAGAATCCTAAAACATCAATATCAAAGAACTTATGCACCACAATGTTCATAGCAGCACAATTTACAATAGCCAAGAGTTGGAAGCAACCTAGGTGCCCATCAGTAAATTCATGGATCAAAAAATTGTGGCACATATATACAATGGAATTCTATGCAGCAGAAAGAAAGAAAGAGCTACTACACTTTGCAACAACATGGATGGAACTGGAAAGCATTATTCTGAGTGAAATAGACCAGGGGTTGAAAGACAAATGCCATATGATCTCACCTTTAACAGGAAGCTAAACAACAAAACAAACAAGGAAGCAGATTAAAAACAAAGATACTGAAATAAAGACCAAGGGGGCAGTGATCAGAAGGGAGAGGGAAGGGAATTGAAGGGGGAAAAAGGGGAGGGATTTGGAGGAACAAGTATGAAAGACATAGGGATGAGGGCTACGGGGGAAGGAAATGAGGAGGTGGGGAGCGCGAGGCAGGGGGGCGGCTCGGATGGGAGAAATAGACAAAAAACTGCACTTGAAAAATAGCTAAATAAAATTTTTAAAAAAGAAAGTTGTGGTTCACCTCATCTTTCCAAGTGTAAAAGCGACACAGACAGAGACTTACCTTACAGAGACTAAATGCTTTCACCTGACACAGTGTTTCCAGTGGTGTCCCAACCTGTCTGCGATAATTGAAGATTGCATTGTAATAGACAGCATCCAATCATGTAGGAGAATGTGAGGGATAAAACCCAATGCTCATAAACTCTCTCAGGCTCTGCACCTGTACTGCATTTTAATCTGACCTCGTGATAGTTTTTGCATCATTCAATCTGACACCCCAAATTTTATTCTCTTTAGCACTGTATTAGCATGAGTGTCCACTAGATATGACCTTGCAGTGAATAGGACTTCACCTTTACATCATGATTTATTTGCTTCAGTTAATTTCAGGGCTTACCCAGTTTCAGTTAACTGTGTAACATCTTGTAAAGCCTTAATAGTAATGCAGAGCATTTTCTAAGCCAGCTAAACATACTTCTTTTTTTAAAAAAATATTTTCTTTATTTATTTTTCGAGAGAGAGGAAGGGAAGGAGAAAGAGTGGGAGAGAAACATCAATGTGTGGTTGCCTCTCATGCATCCCCTGCCAGGAACTGGCCTGCAACCCAGGCATGTGCCCTGACTGGGAATTGAACCGCGATACTCTGGTTCGCAGGCCCGCGCTCAATCCACTGAGCTACTCCAGCCAGGGCTAAACATACTTCTTAAATAGATTGTTGCCACATCCTCTTTCAATCATGTTGTCTGACAAGGCCCAGGCATGGAGGATTTGAGTTCAAGGAATTCTTCTCCCCTGAAGAGAAGGTGGCATACAAAATGAATTACCAATTGGCTATTTTATTTCAATTATTTTACTCTTGCTACTAAATAGAGACATTGTACTGTACTTACTTATTCCTGTGAAGATCACCAAAGAGGAAGGGACAATTCAGGGGAAAACATTAGTATTCCTGACGGAACTATCTGAAAGGATGGAAAAATCTCCACAGATTCCCCTCTCCCTTATATAGGGGAGTACAACAGCCAGGGTAATATAATTGTTAACCACAAGGGAAAACATGTCAAGTTGTATAAATTACCCTTGGTTTGAGCAACTTAAAGCGATCAGGACCGCCATGGTGTACCAGAAATAAGAAAAACAAGTTACATGTTTGTTTGGGTTATCAATAGGTGGTGGAATTGTTAGACATTTATATTTCAGGTTTATTGATTTTCACAATTTTTATGAAGTTGTACAAAATAATTTATTGAGTAGGGAACAAAGTTCCCTCTAATAAAATGGTCCCTGAATGTTTAGAAGTTTTTGGAGTAACAGCCCCTTCTTTACCTTGAATAAGAATATATATCAATTGGGCAGGCAAAAAAATTTAAAAAGGGCTGGTTAACTATTACAAACTAAACACATAGAAACAGTTACTAGAGAGTCAGTTTATAGTACACAGAGAAACATTTTAGACAGAAAAGGATAGATAACTAAGTTAGACATCACAAATTATAATACATTTCCTATTACCTCTATACAATCTAGCGTATCCTTTTGCCCCATGACAAATTCTGAGTAATTTTAATATACAAAAAGATACTCAAATTCTGTACATAAAGCTATTTTAATTTATTTATTTACTTATTTATCTTTAGAGGGGAAGGGAAGGAGACAGGGAAACATCAGTGTATGGTTGCCTCTAGTGCGTCCCCTGCTGGGAACTGGCCTGCAGGGAACTGGCTTGCAACCCAGGCATGTGCCCTGACTGGGAATTGAACTGAGATTCTCTGGTTCGCAGACCTGCGCTCAATCCACTGAGCTACACCAGCCAGGGTAAAAGCTATTTTTAATGGTCTGATTTATGGCTCTCCTGGTCAAAATAATCTTTGTTTATTATAACTGAATCTATAGGAATTTTTGAATTTTTCCTGGTTACCTTTGTATTGATTTTTTTCTGATTAACTGATCATGTTATGCTGCAAATCTTAATCACTACCTAACATAAAAATATAAAAACCTTCTGGCTGGTGTAGCTCAGTGGATTGTGCTCGGGCCTGCAAACCACACAATCGGGGTTTCATTCCCAGTCAGGGCACATGCCTGTGTGGCAGGCCAGTACCCTGCAGGCCAGTTCCCAGAAGGGGACGCATGAAAGGCAACCATAAACTAATATTTCTCTCCCTCTCCTTCCCTTTCCCTCTAAAGATAAATAAATAAAATAAAAAATTAAAAATCTGCTTGTACTTGCAATAAAAGGAACAGAGCTTAACTATCCTTTGAGGAGTGATGTCATCTTTTACCCACTGACCATGCCTTATCCACCTTCGGGAACTTTGAATCCTGCTAAGGCTGGGCCCCAGCAGATTGTGTTATGCATATATTAACCTACCCTGGCTTTGAAGTAGAAGAGAGAGGAAGAATTAAAGAATATAATAAATCATGCTAACAAGAGGAATCATTGGTAGTTGCCTTTTCAATTTTCACCCACACTACTTCCCTTCTTTTTTTTTCACAAGTTTTTTTAAATCTTATTGATTATGCCATTACAGTTATTCTATCCCCCCCTTTATTCCCCTCCACCCCGCACGCCCTACCATTCCCCTCCTTTAGTTTATCACCACGTCTCAACTTCTTTGGATTCTATGTTTCCCCTACTATTCTTGCCCTCCCCTATCTATTATCTACCTACCATCTATGCTATTTATTTTCTGTACCTTCTTCCCCCTTCTCCTCCTCCCACTCCCCTGTTGCTAACCCTCCATGAGATCTTCATTTCTATGTCTCCACTCCTGATCTAGCTGTTCTCTTAGTTTGCTTTTGTTTTAGGTGTGGTTCTTAATAACTGAGCTTACTGTCCTTTCACTGTTTATCTTTTTTATCTTCTTTTTCTTAGATAAGTCCCTTTAACATTTCATATAATAAGGGCTTGGTGATGATGAACTCCTTGAATTTGATCTTATCTGAGAAGTACTTCATCTGCCCTTCCATTCTAAATAGAACTTTTGCTGGATAGAGCAATCTTGGTTGTAGGTCTTTGAATTTTATTACATGGAATACCTCTTTCCAGCACCTTCTTGCCTGTAAGTTATCTTTTGATAAATCTGCTGACAGTCTGATGGGAACTCCTTTGTAGGTGACTGTCCCCTTAGCTCTTGCCACTTTTAAGATTCTCTCTTTCATTTTAATCTTGGCTAATGTAATTACGATGTGCCTTTGTGTGTTTCTTCTTGGGTCCAACATCTTTGGGACTCTCTGAGCTTCCTGGATTTCCTGGAAGTCTATTGCCTTTGCCAGATTGGGGAAATTCTCCTTTATTATTTGTTCAAATAAGTTTTTCACTGGTGGCTGTTCCTTTCCCCCTTCTGGTACCCCTATAATTCGGATGTTGGAGCATTTAAAGATGTTCTGGAGGTTCCTAAGTTTCTCCTCACTTTTTTGAATTCTTGTTTCTTCATTCTTTTCTAGTTGGTCATTTTTACCCTCCTTCTGGTCCACTCCTTTGATTCGAGTCCCAGTCTCCTTTCCATTACTATTGGTTTCCTGTGCATTGCCATTCATTTCAATTAGTGTAGCCTTCATATATGTTCCTCTAATTTGTGACTAAAACCAACCAGTTCTGTGAGCATTCTGATCACCAGTGTTTTGCACTGTGCATCTGAGGAGCAGAGCCTTAGGGGTGGGGCGGGGCCTCCAGGGCGGGGTCGCTGGGTTGTGAAGCTGTATGTGGTGGACAGGTCAGTCTGGGGAAATGGTGCTCCCCTCTCCTTCTTCCCACCACTGGGTGAGGAGCAAAGCCTGAGGTGTTCACTGGGCAGGGTTGCTCAAGTCACTGGGTTGTGATGCTGTATGTGGGGGCAGGGTCAGAGCTGGGAAATGGTGGCCCTCTCTGCTGCCACCTGTCGCTGGGACCCTCTTGGTCCCAACTCACTGCCCACTTCCTTGCCGGTCTATATGCGCAGGATTGTGACAGCACAGTCAACCTGCTGCCCTTCACCCTCACCTGATCCGTGGGTCGCTCGCTGAGTTGCTTACTAGGTCCAACCCTGTAACTGTGTTCTGCACACCTGAGTCCATCTGACCGAGTTTTCCTGTGCAATCCCACTCAGCCAGCTGCTGATTTTGCCCATCTTACTGGTCAGGCTAAAGAATTCATTGTTATCAGACTTCTGAAAAGTTCAATTTTCTGTGTTCTGACTATGTTTTCTATTGCTAATATTTTGTTGTCTCTAAACTTGGTTGTGTGAAAAAGCACAGCTTCTCCACCAATGCCTCCATCTTGGCGGAACTCCACCACTTCCCTTCTTTACTGCTGCCAGAAACTAGATTTCACACAGTGGAAACACTTTAAAAGTCTTCAGCACTCAGTTGCAATTTATCTACCCCAAATCAGGGCAATGTGTTTCCCAATTTCATGGTCTACATTCTCGATGTGAGGGGCCATGTAATCCCAGTCTGGACAGCAGGGTGCAAAAGGAAGTCTGCCAGGGCCACATTTAGAAAGGCAGTTTTTTACCCATTAGAAAGGAAAACCCAATTGTTACCAGTTTCTTGTCTCCCATTCTTCTGCATGGAATGCTGACGCTGTATCCCGATTGCAGCAGCGACCTTGAGACCAGTTAGGGAAGCCACAGAGACACTGAGTGATATGATTAAGCCACATGAGAAGTGTCAAAAGCAACTACTTAGTTTCTTCACTTTCTTGTCTCTGAAAAAGTAAAACTATGTTACTGTTGAAGTGTTAAATTTTTGCCTTATGGCTATTACTTACAAAAAAAAAGTATTAGAAATGGAGCCACCCAGTATGTTTTCTAAACATAACAAATTAGCTAGATTTTTTTTTTCAGTAATAAGCAAACTACTAACCTTAGGGATTAAAGCAAATATGCATCTCTTAGTTTTGAGTCTTTAGTTTATCGATGATTTTATTTAGTCTCCTCATCTTGTCTTGGCTTGGATTCTGGTTGAAGGTTTGAATGAGTTTTTTTTCCGTATGCAAGCCGAGAACAAATGAATGTACATTACACAGAATATTTTATTTGTAGGCAGTTGTCACAAACTAATAAGAAGTGGCAGTAATTAGCATTTTTCCAAGATTTGTACATCACATCTATTCACTTGCCGTTGGTCAAGTGAGTTGCATATCCAAGATCAACATCAGTACAGCAGGGAAATACATTCTCCCAACAGTGAAGGAGTAGAGGGGAGAGTGAAGTTAATATTACTACTTCACAAGTTATTTCTTTTATATAGTTATTTTTAAAGATTCTATTTATTTCTTTTTTAAAGAGGGGGAGTAAGGGAGGAAGAGAGGGACAGAAACACCAATGTGCAGTTACCTCTCGGTCACCCCCAAGTAGGACCCAGCCCACAACCCAGACATGTGCTCAGACTAGGAATCAAACCCACAACATTCTGGTGTAGGAGAAGGACCTGCAAACAATTGAGCTACACTTTCCAGAACTCCCTTTCCTTTATTCTTAATAAATTTTCTTCACACCAGATGCTTAATTGATCCCTCCAAACCCAGAAATTATCCATATTATAATCTACTGAAAGTTCTTTCCATGTTCCTGACAGCAATTGGAATAAAAGAAAAACATCCTCAATTCATCTAAAACTCCACTTACAATTTGAACATTGTCACCTGGGCTTTAGGCATTCTTCAAACCACACATTTTTCAACAGACTGAAATGCATTTAATTCCTGGAAATAGTCATGTTTTCTGTCATGTCAACCCTCTCACACCCGCTTATCCTTCTGCCTAAGTTATAGTCTTCCCATTATTCATTCCTGTCTCTTCCTCACTGTCTAAATTCTTCTTACCTATCTTACCTAATTTCCAGTCATCATTCCTGACTCAGCTCAGATAGAACTCTCTCTGAGGAGTGGCCTCTGATTTTTGGCCTTCTTATGCCCTGGGAGCCATGCACATGTTTCTATTACAGTATTTAGATCCTGCCATTTGTATGACCTAAACATATATAAATACATTTTCCTCTTCCTCCACCAGACCATGGATGTCCTTAAGTCAGAGACCATATCATATTTATCTTTGTCTCAACAAGCATATAACATAAAGCCTAGAACATGGTGTTAAGTAGATTATGATGATCATTAGAGGAAGTAAATGCATCCAAATTCCCTACTCCCATGAGTGGTGGGACCAAGAGTAAAAGTAATTGAGTCCTCCACCCCTTCTCAACACATTATATAGGAGGACATTTGGTTGAAAGAAATTTCCAAAACAGTGCAATAAAACTCATAGTGTGTGCAGACATACAGCCATGGGTTGACAGTGGGTAATTAAGTAGAGTAATAGTGTGCATATAAGCTTCTGGTCATTTTGAACATATCTGCTTGTGGAGTTAACCTACTCTTGAGTGCATTGTCATTTCACAGTTCAATGAGCAGCAAAGACTGGTAGTAAAGATTGAAATATTGTGAGAGTGTTGAGAGTATTCTTGAAGGGCCGGACACATTGCCCTTCAATATACTCTGACACTTGTTTTCTCTCCTGAACCCTAACACCTATGCATTTTCATGTGTGAGCAAACAAGCACTTGGTTGTGGCTACAAAACTGCTCAAATATGTCATAACACCTGGCATCAGGTGATGCATTCTCAAGTTCAGACATGGTGTGCACAGGAGCACATCCATCAGCAATGTGAGCAAGAGGAAAAAAGGCAGAAAGGATGGTGATGTTTTTTGAGTGTGTTCCTCTTTCTGTGGTGAAATATCTCATGTGGCTCCCTTTCTTGATCTGCTTCCTTAAACTTTACAGAGGACCAGGACCATATTTCTAATACAAGTTCTATATGTATGTATGCATGCATATAGGTAATAATGTATGTAAGTATGTATGTATGTATGTATCTCATAGATGGCTCTAATATGTTGTTATAATAGTATTGATATATAGTAATTGTTATAATAATGACTCCCTCTCATTCAGGCCCCATGGTTCCCCTGGCCCTGCCCCCACGAACTTGCTGACATCATCAGCCGGCCTCTGTGACGTCACAGAACGTATCCCATCTTGCCCCAGCTTGGCAGCTGAGGGCGGAGAGAGACACAGAAGCCATTGGTCCTGTGCCTGGGGAGTGGTGTTTTCCCTCAGCACAGCCTCTGGGTTCAGGCTTTGAGCAGCAGACCCAGTGGTGGAGGAGAAAGAGAAGGAGAAGCCAGGGATGGAGAACCCAGGATTCGAGGAGCCAGAAATGGAGGAAGAAGAAGTGGAGAAGGAAGGGATGGAGGAGCCAGGGACCAGTGGCACACAGGTGAGCAGTAGCCCCTCAGGACCTGCTGGTCCAGTTGAATCCTTGACTCTTCCACGCTTCCGCCACATCATCCCTGTCCTCCACAGCCCTGCTCCAGCCTTCTTCCCCACCCGCCCACCTCAGGGGACCTTCCTCTCTAACCCTGCCTCCCTAAGCCACATTCACCCTAGCCCCTGCCCCCCAACCTGTGGTTCCCTTTTTTTCTCCCTACTAGGATGTCCGGGCCATCTCCATTCCCATGGACATGTCCACAGCTCTGAGGCGACTATACAAGGAACTGGCTGACATCACCAATGACCCCCCGCCCTTGTGCTCTGCGTGGCCAGTGGACGATGACATGTTCACATGGAAGGGGGCCATCTCGGGTCCCACTGACAGCCCCTATGAAGGAGGCATGTTCTTCCTTAACATACAATTCCCAGGCAACTACCCCTTCATGCCCCCACAGATTTACTTCACCACTCCGATCTACCACCCCAATATCAACCGGAGAGGCTACATCTGTCTCAATATTTTCAGTTCCCAGTGGTCTCCCATAATGACCATATCCAAAGTCCTGTTGTTCATCAGCTCCATTCTCTGTGACCCCAACCCCAATGATGCCTTTGTTCCCTCCATCGCCAGGATGTACTTAAAGGACAGGGACACCTATGTTAGCATGGCCCGCGCTTGGACCAAGAAGTATGCCATGTGAGTGAGAGGTAAATGATAACCCAGTTCCTTAATAAAACACCAGCCTGTTAGAACAGCTGTCTTTTGACTGTTTCCCGGGAGGTGCCTTTATCCCATCTTTCTGGGTATACAGTGAACACCTGCCACATTAGGATGTGTGGAGCTAGGGCAGAGGAATGGGGGTGGGCCATTCCCCCATTGGTCAGGGCATGGGGAGGAATAGACTTTGGACACCTGCCACATGAGACTGTGTCTGGAGGCGGTGTGGGTGGCATGAGTCCCCTTCCACATCAATTTCATGCATGGAATTTTTTCAAGCTGAATTGACTGAAGCCATACATCTTTTTTTTTTTTTTGCTTACATGGGAGAATTTATTGCTCAAATCAGCAGTAATCGCAGTTATCAAGTAATACCCCTCCCTTTTTAAATTATGTTCAAATGCAATTCCATTCCTTTATGAGGTTTTCTTGATTATTTTTAAAACTATACAGCTTGAAGGTGTGATTTTTTGTAAAGAATTATATTTTTATGTTTTTAACTGCTATAATGTAGATAATCCAATCTGCTTCTACTTTTCTTAACACTTAAGTTTTGAGCTTAATAAAGTATCTCTGTCAATATTCCTACCATGTTGCTTCAGAATGATATTCATCCTTTCAGAGTTGTGAGATCAAAGAAATATTATTACAAGGGGAAATTCCCTGATGGATATTGTATTTTCAAAGTAGAAACACAATGAAGAGAACAAACCGCAAACTCCTACTTTAGTTTAAACTTGTATTTTCACGAATGTTTGTTATGTGTGGCATGAGCAGTATGTAACCTAGTTTTAGTCAAACTTATAATTGTCATATCCATCATTTTTGCTTCATCCGCCTTGTCAGACCTGCTCTATATAGGAAGTTGTGTACTAATTACAAATAGGCCTTATCACTTGAAAACATTTTGAATAATCAGTCACAGTGAGCATACCAGGATATTGGAATCACTGTGAAGCCTGCAATTTAATTTTTAAGATTGATATTTTAAGACCAATCCATAAATATATTCATTAAAGGGAGCTCACAGTAATCCGTGATATGTCACAGGTAAATTGGATGTTCAGAAATATCTCTCCACAATGAAAGGACGGGTAAACAATAATATAAACTCTCCAAGATAGGTACAGTCAACTTTTGGTTGTCTTTATGCACTTCATAAACTTGAAAGAAGTAATTGGGATTCATCCACAATGGAATGGATATAAAGGCAATAGATTAAAATTTGTTGTAATGTTCACACAGAATTCATCAATCATTTCACATGAACACCAACACAAAGGTCAGAACATGACGTAAGTGGCTATTGAAAATGTAAGTTAACCATCACTCATCTTTAAAATGTGGGTAAAAGCAAGTTAAAGTAAAAAGCAAACATCCTGTTATCAATAATTGTGGAGCTCAAGTGGTGACAGAAAGGTGGTGCGTTTTGTAGTACTAACATCTTGCATTACCATAGTACTTTACAGTGAGAAAAACACACGCTTGCCCTGGCTGGTGTGGCTCAGTGGGTTACATGCCATGAGCTTCATAAAGCCCTGTGAATCAAAGTGTCATTGGTCTGATTCCCTGCTCCATGTCATATGGCTGGGTTGTGGGACAAGTCCCCAGTGTGGGACTTGAAAAGGCAACCGCACTTTGATATTTCTGTCCCTCCCTTTCTCCCACCTTGCCCCATTTTCTAAAAAGAAATTAAATATTTAAAACAATAAAAATTACATTCTTATATAGTCTCACTGGCAGTTGTTCTTCACACATTACTGAGGTTGTCAGTTGGCATTAACATTTTCATTTTATGCAAAGAATATAAAGCTCACAAGGGTTAAGTCCCTTGATGAAGATCAAATAATGTGAGAAGTCTATAAAGCCATATCAACATTTTGAAATTAAGAAGTAGAAATCCTTTTGAACCTGCGTGGTTTTGCCAACCAATGCCACCTGTATAAATTCGACTTTAAAATACTAAGTGAACTGCATGAGATATGCTTTAAAAATAACTATATTTAAGGACAAAGGATGGTGGCCAAGTAGATGGAAGCTGAGTCTATTTGCTCGTAGTCCCCAACTTAGATAATGGGCTTGTCTTCCAAAAAATAAGCGGAGTATTCACCAAGATAATAGCTGATGTAAAATTTGGAAGCCAAGGGGTGCAGAAGACATTTCACAAGGGTGGTAAGGAGGTTTTATGCTTTAATAGGGAAGTACCTTGTATTTAAATGACATATGTGTGGAGCCCACAGCTGTGGAGAGCCTGGTCAGGGATGGCTGCTCTGTGGCTTCCTACCCTCCCAGGGCAGGGAACCCCAACATCCGGGTGGCAAACATCAGCCAGGAGAGTGCCAGTGGGAGAGAGGGCCTGTACCTGCACCTGGCTTAGGTGAAGACAGGCTGCAACCAGCATGACTGGGAGAGACTCTGGGCTTTTTGGAGACATGGTAGGTGGGGGGAGGGGGACAGTGACTCAGCACTGCTGTGGGAGTGCCCAGGGAGACTTTATCAAAGGGGATCTGAGGCATACTCTGCAGGGACACTGTTTGCAGCTGCCTGGCCAGGGAGGGGAACGGATTGATGGTGCAGTTTCCTCCCACTGGCTGCAGTGAAGCAGCAAAATCAGAAATGTGCACAGACAGAGGATTTCTTGGCCCCAGTCAAGCACCGGTGGCAGGCTGAAGGCTACTCAGGGCAGAAAGTTAGGGACATTTGTCTGCTGGAAAGAGAGGGCTGGTAACTGGATGGCTGGGAGTTCAGCACTTCAGATTGTTTTCAGCCAGACAGAGATGCCTTCCCCAGGGGAGAGCAAGCCTTGGGGAAGGTGTGGTTGCACCCAGTCCCCACCTTCTGCAGGATTGCAAGAAAGAGAGGCTCTAGAACCCCATACAGCTTCCATATTTATGAGAGAAAGAAAGAAAAAGAAATTGCAGAAGAGCGCATTTTGAACTTCTCTCCAGGAGACAAAATACATGGCTTCCTAGGGCCCTATTCCACTGAGGCCAGCAAGGCAGGAAGGTCAAAAAGTTGTTCAGAAGGGAAGAATCAGGGCCCCACTTAGGAACAGTTCAAACACAGAGCTTCAATCAGCGTCAAGCAGAAGAGAGTGGGCCCTCTGGCAACAGAGATTGGCTCATTTCTTGTAGTGAAAAGATAATTCATTAGGAACTATAAGTGATTGGAAAGCAGCTGCAACAAAACAATACAGGTGGTGCAGGTGTAGTGAGGGGACACACACACACACACACACACACACACACACACACACACACACGGTTTTCTCAGAAGAGTGAACCATGCCTCCCAGAGAAGGGGCCCCACCTTTATGACCTCAATAGAAGCCCCTTGTGGAGGAAGGTGAAAGTAATATAGGCAGAGCTACCCAAAGTTGGATGGCCCAACTGGGACCTTCACCTGATAGCAACCAGAGGCAGATCCAGAAGGAAAAGGAGAAGGTGACTACCAAATGCTGCTGAGAAGAATTTCAGCTCATTCTTTTTCAGAATTTGTGTTATTTTTTATTCTTTTGCATAACTTTTGAGAATTCCTTTGCATCGATTTTATTCCTATTAACTCACTATTCTTTGTCTTTTATTTTTAGTCTTTTTATTAAGATGTGTGTGCTATTTTAATTTAATTTTTCTTTCAAAGCTCATGTTGTACTCTGTCCTTTTTTCACTCCATTTTGCCTTCTTTCTGCCATTTCTTATTTTTGTTGTAAATTATATTTTTCCCCATGCTATACTTTGTTCGTATTCCTTCCTCTTTCTATTTCTCCACGCTCTATTTTCTCAAAAAAATTCTCCCTTGATTTAGTCAACTCTCATTCTATTTCTGTTTCTTATAATATTCTTATTTTCTTTCCACTTTTATTAACTGTGGCCTCTTTGGCAGGGATAGTACAGTCGTTGCTGTTCTTCTGCAACTGTATTCCTATGTGTTCACTTTTTAAAATTTCACATCTCATAGGTATCTCTTCCCATTCCTTCCTCCACTTTGCCTTCCTCCAGCCCTTACTAATTTGATTTTAGAATTTTATTTTTCCCTTCTTAGCCTGGATTCTATTTCATACACTCATTATTTCTCCTCACAAAATCATTTTCCCTTACTGTAGACATCTCATATTCTCTATTCCCTTTTGTATAATATTCTATTCCTTGTCCACTTTAATTAATCTTTACTCAGCTGTCGTTGTTTACCATGTCATAGTTTTTCTGTGACTTTATTCCTTTTGCTTCACTGCTTTTTAAATTTTATTTCAAACCTATTTTATTTTTTCTTTTCTCACTCCATTCTGCCATTGCCCTTTCTTCTTTTATGTACATTTTACTTTTATTTTTTTCCTGTCTTCACCTTGTTACTATTCCAGCAATAAAATAAATTTTATCTCCTTAAGTGTCATTTTCTATTTTTCCTATAGTATAGTGTTCTTAATCTCTTTCTACATTATTAGTCTTTACAGAACTGCTGTTGATGTTAATGTTGTGGTAAGGGGGAATGTTTCCTGGTGTGGGTTTGGTTTTTTGGGGAGTATTGCTTTGTTGTCCAGTACCTGTAGATCAGCATACAAGACACTGTAGGGGTTGTGACTCTTAGTCAGCCATCTTGAGAAGAGAACAGAACACAAATGACATCTTGCTGATGAATAAACCATCAAGAGCCAAAGCCAAAATACACCAAGAGAGCACAGGTGAAGTGATAAAAGACAACCCCAGACCATACAGTTCAGGAGATCAAAGAAACTGCACCACAGAGTCCCACAGAACTCTACCATAGAAGACCAACCTGCAAAGATAGGCAGGTAAAGCAGAGCAACATGAGATGCTGGAGCAACCCAGAAAATACACTTATGAGGTGGATACAAAGAAAGAATCCTGAATTTTTAGGAAAGCAGGAGTACTAAGAAAAAATAGATGAAATTGAGGCAAGCAATCTAGCAGAGATGGAATTCAAAATAATGGTTGTAAGGAATCTCAAGAAACTCAGTGAGAACTACAAGGACCTCTATAAAGCTCTATAAAAGTTGGTGGGAACTACTGCAGAATAAAAAGGGACTATGAATAAGAAGCAGGAAGAAATGATGAATTCAACATCTGCAATGAATAATTCATTAGAGAGAATTAAAGGCAAGCTAGTTGAACCAGGGGGCCAAACTCACCAAGCTGGAAGACAAGGAAGAAAAAAATATCCAGTCAGAGCAACAAAATGAGATAAGACTCAAAAGAATTAGGGCAGTTTAAGAGAGTGCTGGGATAGCATGAAATTCAGCATTTGCATCAGAGGCATATCAGAAGGAGAAGAAAAGCAGCAAAGGATAGCAAACCTGTTTGAAAAAAAAGATGGCAGAAAACTTCCCTAACTTGGTGATGGAAAATGTCATGGAAGTTCAGGAAGCACAGAAGGTCCCATTCAGAGGAACAAAATAAGGTCCACTCCACAACACTCAAAGATTAAAATACTCGATTTTAAAGACAAACACAGAATCTTAAGAGCAGCAAGTGAGAAACAGATAGTAACATTAAAGGAAGCCCCGATAAGGCTAGCAGCTGACTTCTCAATGAAAATGCTCCAAACCAGAAGGGAATGTCAAGAAATATTCAAAGTACTGAAACACAAAGGCCTGAAACCCAGACCACTATACCCAGCAAGGCTCTCAATTAAAAGGAAAGGTGAAATAAGGATCTTTCCAGATAAAAGAAGGCTAAAAGAACATGACTCCTCCAAAACAGCTCTGCAAAACATGCTAGAGGTACTGCTACAGAAAGGAGAAGAAACACAGCAGGGAGGAGGGTGGAACACAGGTACCATGCAAAGGTCAATAAATAAGAAGCCATTAATAATAATGTTAAATATACATGCATTGAATGCAAAAATCAGAAGACAGAGCGTAGCTGAATGGATAACAAAGAATGACGCACACATATGCTGCCTACAAGAGACCCACCTTGGAACAAAAGACCTAAACTGACTGAGACATAAGGGCTGGAGAAAGAATATCCCAAGCAAATGGACACATACACACAGACTGGGGCACCAATACTCATATCTTACAAAATAGACTTCACAAAAAAATCCGTAAAAAGGGACAAAGAAGGTGACTTTGTAATACTCAAGGGAGTAATCTACAGGATGATATAACTCTTGTAAAGATACATGTGCCCAAAATTAGAGCACCTGTATTTTTATATATATATAAACTTTGAAGTCTTCAAGGGAAATATTGACAGAAACAGAGTCATCGTAGGGGATTTTGACACCCAATGTCAACAATGGGTAGATCTTTCAAGCAGAGTCAGCAGGGATACTGTGGCATTGAACAACACTAAACCAAAGGCACTTAATTGAATATGTAGAACTTTCACACCAAAGAAACAAAATACACTTTCTTTTCTGATGAACATGGAACATTTTCAGAAATAGACCACAAGGTAGAAAACAAAACAAGCCTCTACAAATTCCAGAACATTGAAATTATATCAAGCATGTGCTCAGATCACATTGGATTAAAACTAGAAACCAATCTCAAGCCAAAAAAAAAATAAAAAACTTTCAAATACATGTAGACTGAATAACATGTTATTAATTAATCAGTGGATAAAGAATGGGATCAAAGAGGAAATCAGAAATTATTTGGGAATAAGTGAAAATGAACTCACAGGCTGTCTTGAGAAGGATGTTTGTAACTATACGGGGCTACCTAAGACAGATAGAAACATTTCAAATAAACAACCAAACCCTACAACTACAAGAACAAGAGGAACAACAGCAAAGACATCCCAGAGAAAAGTGAAGGAAGGAAATGACTAATAGTGCAGAATTAAATGACATAGAGACTAAAGAACAATTCAAAAGATCAACAAATTCAGAAGCTGGTTCTCTGAAAACATAAGCAAAATTGACAAACCTTTCCCCAGAATTATCAAGAAAAAAGAGAGGACCCAAATAAATAAAAATAGGAAATGAAAAAGGAGAAATTACAACTGATACCACAGAATACAAAGAATCACAAAAAAATTACTACAAATCACTAGAAGTTGGAGAACTGCCCCAATCTGGCAAGGGAAATAGACTTCCAGGAAATCCAGAAAGGTAAGAGTACCAAAGGAGTTGGAATCAAGGAAGGACACAGAAAGGCACATCATAATTGCGTCATCCAAGATGAAAGTTAAGAAAGTATCTTAAAAGCAGCAAGAGAAAAGGAGAGAATTACCTACAAAGGAGTGCTGATCAGACTATTAGCTGATTTTTAGAAAGCAACCTCACAGGCAAGAAGGCCTCAAAAGAAGTACTCAAAGTTGTGAAAGGTAAAGACCCTGATCCAAGATGACTCTATCCAGCAAAGCTATCATTTACAATGGAAGAGCAAATCAAGAGCTTCCCAAATAACATCAGGGTTAAAAAGTTCATCATCACCAAGCACTTATTATATGACATGTTAAAGGGGCTCATCTAAAACAAAAAGATCAACAATATGAACAATAAAATGACAAAAAAGTTCACAACCATCAACAACCAAATCTAAAAAAACAAAAACAAAAACTGAAACACACTAAGCAAACAACTGCAACAGAAATAGTATCAGACAAATGGAGATCCCCTGGAGGTTATCTGTGGGCAGGGGGGAGGGGGGTAATAGTGGAACAGTTGCAGGGAATAAGTAGAATGAATGGTAGGTACAAAATAGACAGATGAATGTTAAAAATAGTATAAGAATTGTAGAACCTGAAGAATTTATTGCACTACCCATGGGCACGAACTAGGGGTGAGGGCAATGCAAGTGGGAGGGGGAGTGCAGAGCTGAGGAGTATAAAGTGTGAAAATGGGACAGCTGTAAGAGCAGAATTAATAAAATGTACTTTATATTTTTATTGTAAGGATTTTATTTATTTGCCTATGGATGGGAAGAGAAGTGGAGAGAAAGAGAATCATTAATGTGTGGTTGCCTCTAGTGTGTCCCCTGCTGGGAACTGGCCTGCAACCCAGGCATGTTCCCTGAGTGGGAACCCAAACTGAGATCCATTGGTTTGCAGGTTCATGCTCAATCCACTGAGATATGTCAGCCAGGGCCAATGAAATATATTTTTAAAAAAGTAGAAAACCAGAGGCCAATATCTCTGATGATTAAGTTGCTTGCATCCTCAACAAAATATTCGCAATCCACATTTAGGGATCCATGCAAAAGATCATACACCATGATGAAGTGGGATTCTTCCCAGGGATGCAGGAGAGTACAGTATTCACAAATCAAAAAATGGCATGTGTCACATGCACAAAATGAAGGACAAAAGTCACACGATCATATGAAAAATGTGGGAAAAGTATTTGATAAAGTAAAGCACCCAATTATGAAAAAAAAAAACACTCATCAAAGTGGGAATAGATGGAACATACATCAATATAATAAAGTCCATAGAAAAGAACCCTTCAGCCAACATCATATGCAACAGGAAAAGACTAAAAGCTTTTTTTTTAATTTTATTTAGTTACTTTTCAAGTACATTTTTTTTTCTCTTCCCCCCCCCCGCCCGGTCTCCCCGCTCCCTCCCATTCCCCCTCTCAATCACAGGGCGGGTGTGGCAGGGCCCTGTACTCTCCTAGGGGGGCTGTGTTCAGGCTCCCAGGACCCAGAGTTGAAGTGACAGGACCCCCTGGTGTCTCAAGTCAGACCCCTCCCCGCAGTCACTAGACTCAAAGGGGGAGGGTCAGGACACTTACGTTTCACAGAGAGAAACCTTTCTCAACCCTCACAGGACACAGGTGTGCATAACAGGACACTCCTGTCTTTCATCTCTCATGCGGTCCTCTCCAAACTCAGGTGACCCGGGCCTGAGGTCATAGGACACTTGGACCCACAGGTCTCAGGTGAGGCCCCTCCTTTTGCTTATAAGACCCAGAGGTGACTTGACATGACCTCTTATGGTCTCTGGTGAGGACCCAGAGCTCATCCCACGAGGCTCCATCCTCTCTTAGGTAATATTACTTCTCCCAGCCGTCAGAAGACCCAGGGCTGACTTGGCAGGACCCCTGCTCTCTGGGGGTGGGACCCTTTTTCACACTCTGGTGTGCACCGTCATTTAGTGTGCATTTTTGGAATAGCATCTGATTCGAGGGCAGCAGGAAATGCTTTTCTGTCGCCACCTTGTGGACACCTTGGAAATAGCACCTTTTTCACAGCATCTGCTCCTATTCTTTTTTGCAAGGTCACGTTGAAGCCCCGTGGCACCTCACACCATCACAGCCTCAGTACATTTTGTGTGTGCACGTTTCCATTCTATCCCTGATGCTCTTCTGCATGTGGGGTTCCTGAGTCTTTCATGTGAGTGAGGTTCTCATGCCTATGGACTTCTCAAATTTAATTGTTTTCATTTTGTAATCTGTTTTATACCTGTTGCATTATTAGAGCAGCCCAAAGATTCTTTAGGTTAGAGGAAGGATTGTTTCTCCACCACATAAGCAAACAGTCCAATATTTATAGGAGGTAGATGCGGGGAGTACATATTTGTAACAATTTACTTAAGTAAGATTTAATAATTTAACTGAAGTAACTTATTCTCAAAAGTGAATGATTAATTCTGAATAAAACATGGAGCAATGTACTCATTTACCTTGTTGATACAGAACTTCTATGTAAAGTTTCAGAAGCGATAATGAAGAGGACCAAGATTTTGCCTTTGGCATGTTGACTTTAAACTGGATTTTAGGAAAAGAAAGACTGGGGAATTACTGAGCATTGTTGTCTCATTTATTCCTGAGAGATGTAGTTGCCAAACTGGGTTTAGGAAGAGAGTTTCAGCACAACTCTAGACAGTACTACTCCTAGCAAGAGCTTGTTGACCCTCTTACCTTACTTCTTGTGTCTTAAAGTTTTTGGAAGATAAAAAAACCTCATCACAAGTGGTGAATGTGTGTGTGTCCCTTTTCCCACTGAAGATGCACGAACATAAGCAACATCTTCAGCCCCTTTGGCTTTGTCACTTCAAGAAAGGTACAAGCACAGCTGAAAGGCAACAAAATGTTCATGGTGTATGTGGAGACATTGCTGTGAGTGATGGAATGTGTCAGAAGTGTTTGTGAAGTTTCATGCTGGAGAGTTCTTGCATACAATTGGCACATGAGTCAGCAGACCAGGTGCAGTGGAGAGCCACGGAGGGGAGATGTTCACTGAGGACAGACCACATTATGGCACACAGGAGACAGGCGGCCTACACAAAGGATCGAGATGGAATATCAAGGATTATTTGCATTACCAAGGTGATTTTAATTGCATTGCTGTTGGGTTCCAAGAAGGTAAATAGGGTTCTGGGAGACCCCTTTGGACTGTATTTCCTGGAGCGCTTCTTTACTGAAACCTAAGGAAAACATTGTGCTTCAAAGACACATTTTGAGGGGGGATGAACTGTTGATATGGTAGAATAATGTGGAATGGGAGAGTTGAGGGAAGGAAATGAACCACCACCAGCAGCTCCTCCAAAGGCTTGTCTTCAACCAAAGGAGGTGATCTTGAGTATGTGGTGGATTCCCGAGGGTGTTTCTGCAGTGGAAGCTCCTTGCAGAAACCCAGCGGGTTCCTCCTCCCATCAGAGCCAGTGAAAGCTGCCCTTGGGAAAGTGTTCAGAATTTGTCAGCGGAAGACCCAAAAGGAGCAAGGCCGTTTAGTTCAGTCTTTCCAAATTTGTGTTAATGGAGAGAAATTTCCATTTCCCGGAAGACTGCAGAAGTCACCTGGAAGAGTTCTCTGCTCTGAAAGAGAACAATGTTGTGGGATTGATAGAATGGTGAAGTTGCCTGAAAAGTTTCAGAGCGCAGTGGCACAAAGTGGCGACTATGTTGTCCAGTCACTTCGCTGGGGGGAAATGAAAAGTGTGCCTGTCATGGCACCGGATGGCAAAAAGTGAAGTAAGGTTTCTTCCAAGTTCCATGTGTTCCAAGTGGCGGTCTCTGCTGCCATCTCCTGGCCATTTTAGGGAATGACGCCTCAGTACAGGTCAGTAGTAAAAGTGGTTGATTCCAGTGGAATATCAATGACTTTGGATGGCAGGGTTTTATTTTTTATTTTTAAAAGTGTCTTGTTATAGATATTATTTATTGTTTACTTTTTTTAGAGAGAGAGGAGGGGATGGACAAAGAGAGGGAGAGACAGATCAGTGTATGAAAGAGAAACATTGATGAGTTGCCTCTCACATGCTCCCAGTTGGGGACCTGGCCCACAACCCAGGCATGTGTCCTGACTGGGAATTGAATCAGTGACCTTCTGGTTTGCAGGCCAGAGCTCAGTCCACTGAGCCACAACAGCCAGGGCTTGATCGCAGGGGTTTGTACAAGTGCATTGAAAACATCTAAATGTCAGGGCTGTCCATCTACGTTGTCAGTGGTTTCCAGATTAACAGCCAGGAGGGCAATTAGCGTGTTTTATGTGACATTTCTTGGATCTGGTTGTGTAGTGTGATACATTCAGGATTCTACAATTTCCAGGTGTGCTTGGAAATTGTTATTTGCTTTGTTGCAGCTTTCTTACCACAGAGGTAAAATTTATTTGAAACTCTCCACCAAGAGTTAAAAGAAAGTAAAGTAAAACACAACGTCCCTCATTTTATGAGTGAGCTCCTACAGACATGTTGATGGGCTCGTTTCCTCAGCTTTGCCTAGAGTGACTTTACTGTTTGACGTTCATTGTACCAGTAAAAAGCAAAGGAACCTTTTGGTGAAGCCAATACTAAGTGTTTCCAACTGTCGGTGTCTGCTGCCACTTCGTGGTCATTTTGAGAATGACACCCAGTTCAGGTCAGCAGGAAAAGTGGTTGATTCCAATGGAATATCAATGTCTTTCCATGGCAGTGGTATTTACAAAACCATTAGAAAATGTCTAAATATAAGCACTGTCCAATTACCTTGTGACTGGTTTGCAGGTTAAAGGCAAAGGGAGAGATGAATGCATTGTACGTGACATTTCTTGGAACTGACTTTGTAGCATAAGAAAGTCAGGTTTTGATGAGTTGCAGACATGGTTGGAAATATTTTGTAGTTTGATTTGTCTCTTTAAGTTTTCTTAAGCAGTGATAAAAGTAAAGTTTATTCAGTATTCTCTACCATGGTGTCAAACATAAAATAAAACACATAAATAAAATAAAAGTGTCACCGTTTTTTGTATGCTGCCTTAGGGATATGTCTTGGGGCTCTCTTTCTTTCTTTCTTTCTTGATGTCTTTTACTGTTTTAGTGTCCTCATGGGTACAAAAACTGGTACATTTCCAGTGTATGTTTCTAACATGTATTTCTGGGTGAAAATTTCTTTCTTAAGTTGTGGCACGTGGTGTGTTAAGCATATTTCAGTTAAAGTTATTTTGTATCTCAAAGGGTGGTTCACTTTGGAGATTATTTAGGTGTCTGCTTCATGAATACCAAACAACAGAACTTTCTGGTCACCCACTTTCAGTGAATTCTAGCTTCAGTGCTATGAGAGCAAAAAAACACACTGTGTATGATTTCAGTGCTGCAGTGCTTGTTGAAGCCTGCTTTATCCTGGGTTGGCAAAAAAGTCAGTTCAGTACCGCACCACTCCTGCCTTTGCTCTCCAGTCATGTGGACTCTGGTTCACATATTTGTCTTTAACTTTATTTGAAACCCTTTGTTTAAAGTGTGTCATGACAGATGTCCTACCATCGTTCATTAAAAACAACTAATCAGAAGTGTTGAGTGTGTGGCCATTTTCATATTGAAGATGGGTGAATAGAAGTAATATTTTTAGTACATTACACTGTGGCATATCAAGAGGGTTAAATGCCAGTTCAATGGAATACCAGATTTGTGCCATGTAGGAGAAGGTGGTATGATGGCTTGAATGTGTCAGAAGTGGATTGGGAAGTTTCTTGTTGGAGATTTTTTGTGTGAGGGTTCTCCACACATCCGATGGACCAGTCACAGTTGATAGCCATCCAGTCCAGATGTTCATCAAGGAGAGACCACATTATGCCATGTGGGAGACAGGCGACATACTCAAAAACCCCTAAGCAAGCATCAAAAAGCATTTCCACCAGTCTAGTTACATTGATTGCTTTGATGTTTGGGTTCACAGAAGTTAAGGGGCGAGGAGGAAGGATCCCTGCCTGACCACATTTCGACATCAAATTGTCTGCTCATATGTGAGAAAAATGTTGTGTTTCCAAGACATTGTGGACAGGGGAATGAATCGTTGATATTTGATGCTAATGTGGAATGGGAGAGATGGTGGGAACACGAAGGGAATGCCCTTCATCAGGGCCAGCAGCCACTTCGAAGTGTGTTCTGCACCCAAAGAAGGTGATGCTGTGGAAATGGTGGGATCACTAGAAAGTCCTGTACTAGGAGCTCCTTGCCGTATACCAGGTGGTTACTTCCAAAGTCCTGCTCCTCATTGGACCAGTGGCACTCACTGCCCCAGGGGAAGAGTCCTGAATTTGTCAGCAGAAGATGTGTAATCAATCGTCCATCAGGAAAAGGCGAGAGAACATGTTTCTCTTCGGTGACCAGGGGAAACCGGTTTCAGCTTGGCGCATCAGTCCTGACTCATCCACAGTACACATAAGACGTTGTATCCTCATACTTCCAGGTATTTCAGCAGCTTTTCCTAAATTCTCTTAGTGGAGAAAAATTTCCAGTCCGTGGAAGACTGCAAAAGGCACCTGGAAGAGTTCTGTGCTCAGAAAGATAACAATGTTGTGGGCAGATGGAATAGTGAAGTTGGCCAAATGATAGCAGAGGACAATGGAAGTAAATGATGAATGGCGGACCACTCACATTGTAGAGGACAATGAAAATATGTGCCTGTCATTGCATATTACTGGAAAAAGTGAAGGAACCTTGTGGCCAAGCCCATAGTACAGTATGTGTTCCAAGCGTCGGTCTCTGCTGCCATCTCGTGGACAGTTTGGGAATGATGTGTTAGTTTAGGTCAGCAGGAGGAGTGGTTGATTCCAGTGAAATATCAATGACTTTTGATGGCTGTGGTATTTACAAGTGCATTGGAAAACATCTAAATGTCAGCACTATACAGTTGCCTTGTGACTAGTCTCCAGAGTAATGGCCAATGGAGGAATAAGCGTGTTTTATGGCACGTTTCTTGGAAGTGGCTTTGTAGCATAATAGAGGCAGGTTTTCACAAGTGCCAATTGTGCTTGAAAGTCATTTGTAATTCGCTTTGTCTGTTGTAGCTTCCTAAAACAATGTGTAGGTAAAATTTATAGATGACGGTGCTACAAGAGATACAAAAAAATCAAAGTAAAACGCCAGCGCCATCATTGTGTGTACGTGCCCATTTGGGACCTGTCTACGGGCTCGTTTCTTCCCTTTCCCTGGATTTATCTACTAATTTGGGTTCTTGGTGCAGGAGCAAAACATGTGCACTTACAGCTTCTGTTTCTAAGCTGTGCATTCAAGGGTGACGATTTATTTCTCAAGTTTTGTTACGGAGCATCTTTACCATCACTCAGGTCCAGTTATTTGTAATTCCAATAGCAGTTTATTTCAGAAGTTCTATAGGAGTTTATTCCAGAAGTCTCATACAACAGAACTTTCTAGTCACCCATTCTCAGTGAATGCTGCTTAAGTGTTTTCTTTTTTTGTGGCAGCTTACTTGAAGCATACAGAAAAATAAAAAAGAATTCAAAATCTATTGTTTTAAGTATATCTCCTTGCAGACATCTCTCCTTGTCTATTTCCATTCTTCTACTTTCCAGGATTTAATTTATTTTTCTGGGTTAGTAGTATGGGTGCAAAACATACAAATGTCCAACTGTTTACCCCAGTGGGCAAATTTATTTCTACATTTTTTCATAGGTTTTTAAAGTATTTTGATATTATTCAGTTGAAATCATTTTTTAACTACAATTGTGATTCATTAGGAGGATTACTTAGAAGTGAACTTCATAACTTCTAAATGTGAGAATTTTCTGTTGACCTTTACAAGTGATTTCTAGATTATCTACAAGGAGAGTTAGCAACTTCATGTGATTTCAATCCTTTGAATATTTTTTTTATTTTATTTAGTTACTTTTCAAGTACAGTTATTTGTCTATTTTTCCCATCCCAGCCTCACCCGCCCCTTGCTCCCCACCTCCCTCCAATTTCCACCCCCCTTAGTTCTTGTCCCTGTGTCCTTCCTATTTGTTCCTCCAAATCACTCCCCCTTTTTCCCCTTAACTTCCCTTCCTTCTCCCCTCTGGTCACTATCCCCTTGTTCTCTATTCCAGTGTCTTTGTTTTTCCTGCTTGCTTGTTTGTTTTGTTGTTTAGCTTCCTGTTAAAGGAGAGATCATATGGTATTTGTCTTTCAGCACCTGGCCTATTTCACTCAGCATAATGCTTTCCAGTTCCATCCATGCTGTTGCAAAAGGTAGTAGCTCCTTCTTTCTCTCTGCAGCATAGAATTCCACTGTGTATATTTACCACAATTTTTGGATCCATTCATTTACTGATGGGCACCTAGGTTGCTTCCAGCTCTTGGCTATTGTAAATTGTGCTGCTATGAACATTGTGGTGCATAGGTTCTTTGATATTGATGTTTTAGGATTCTTAGGATATAATCCCAGCAGGGGAATTGCTGGGTCAAAAGGCAGGTCGATTTTTATTTTTCTGAGGAAATTCCATACTGTTTTCCATAATGGTTGTACCAGTCTGAAATCTCACCAAGAGTGAACTAAGGACGCCTTTTCCCCACACCCTCTCCAACATTTGTTGTTTGTTGCTTTGTTTATGATAGCTATCCTGACTGGTGTAAAGTGGTATCTCATTGTGGTTTTAATTTGCATCTCTCTGATAGCTAACGATATTGAGCATCTCTTCATGTGTCTCTGGATGTTCTGTATGTCCTCCTTGGAGAAGTGTTTATTCAGGTCCTTTTCCCATATTTTAATTGGGTTGGGTGTCTTCTTAGAGTGGAGTCCTGTAAGTTCTTTGTATATTTTGGAGATTAAACCTTTGTCTGAGGTATCATTGGCAAATATGTTTTCCCATACAGTTGGTTGCCTTGCTAATTGAATACTGTTTTCTTTAGCCACGCAGAAGCTTTTTATTTTGATGAGATCCCATTTGTTTATTCTTTCTTTTACATTCCTTGCTCTAGGGGACATATCAGTAAAGAAGTTTCTGCGTGAAATATCTGAGATTTTCTTGCCAATGTTTTCCTCTAGGACTTTAATTGTGTCATGACTTACATTTAAGTCTTTTATCCACCTTGAATTTATTTAGGTGTATGGTGTAAGTCTGTGCTCAAGTTTCATTTTTTTGCACGTAGCTGTCCAGTTGTCCCAACACCATTTGCTGAAAAGGCTATCTTTACTCCATTTTATGTTACTGCCCCCTTTGTCAAATATTAATTGACTGTAGAGAGTTGGGTTGATTTCTGGGCTCTCTGTTCTGTTCCATTGGTCTACGTGCCTGTTTTTATGCCAGTACCAGGCTGTTTTGATTACAGTGGCCTTGTAATACAGTTTGATATCAGGTATTGTGATCCCCCCTACTTTGTTCTTCTTTCTCAAAAGAGCAGCTGCTATTCGGGCTCATTTATGGTTCCATATAAATTTTCAAAGTGTTTGTTCTATGTCTGTGAAATATGCCATTGGTACTTTAATAGGTATTGCATTGAATCTGTATATTGCTTTGGGTAGTATGGGCATTTTGATGATGTTAACTCTTCCAATCCATGAACAAGGTATATGTTTCCATTTGTTTGTGTCTTCCTTGATTTTGTTCTTCAGAGCTGTGTAGTTTTCTGCATATAGGTTTTTTACCTCCTTAGTTAGGTTTATTCCCAGATATTTTATTTTTCTTTTCGCTATATCAAATGGGATTTTTTCCTTGATTTCTGCTTCTGCTGATTCACTGTTGGTATACAAAAATGCCTTTGATTTCTGGATATTGACTTTGTAACCAGCTGTTTTGCCAAACTCATTAATTAGTTTCAGCAGTTTTTGGGTAGAGTCTATAGGATTTTCCTTGTACACTGTCATGTCATCTGCAAACAGTGACAGTTTTGCTTCCTCCTTTCCTCTTTCGATGCCTTTTATTTCCGCTTCTTGCCTGATCTCTGTGGCTAAAACTTCCAATACTATATTGAATAGAAGTGGTACAAGTGGACAACCTTGTCTTGTTCCTGATCTTAATGGAAAAGCTTTTAGTTTTTTCCCATTGAGTATGATATTGGCTGTAGGTCTCTCATATATGGCCTTTATTATTTTGAGAAATGCTCCCTGTATTTCCACTTTGCTGAGTGTTTTTATCATAAATGGGTGTTGTACCTTATTGAAAGCTTTTCCCACATCTATTGATATGATCATGTGATTTTTGTGTTTGCTTTTGTTTATGTGATGTATTACATTTACTGATTTGCGAATATTGAACCATCCTTGCATCCCTGGGATGAATCCTACTTGATCATGGTGTATGATCTTTTGGGTATATTGTTGGATGCGATTTGCCAATATTTTGTTGAGGATTTTAGCATCTATGTTCATCAGCGATATTGGCCTGAAGTTTTCTTTCTCTGTTGTGTCTCTATCTGGTTTGGGAAGTAAGATGATGCAGGTTTCATAAAAAGAATTTGGGAGTTTTCCATCCTTCTGGATTTTTTGGAATAGTCTGTGGAAAATAGGGGTTAGCTCTTCCTTAAATGCTTTGTAGAATTCTCCTGTGAAACCATCTGGTCCAGGGGTTTTGTGTGATGGGAGTTTTTTGATTACTGCTTCCATTTCTTTTGCTGTGATTGGTGTATTTAGATTTTCTGCTTCTTTTTCATTGAGTTTTGGGAGATTATATTTTTCTAGAAATGTGTCCATTTCCCCTAGGTATTCAAATTTCTTGGCATACAGTTCTTCATAGTAATTTCTTACAATCCCTTCTATTTCTGTGGTATCAGTTGTAATCTCTCCTTTTTCATTTCTGATTGTGTTTATTTGTGTCCTCTCTCTTCTTTTCTTGATGATCCTACTTAAAGGCTTGTCTATGTTGTGCCCTGGCTGGTGTAGCTCAGTGGATTGAACGCGGGCCTGCGACCAGACAATCGTGGTTCGATTCCCAGTCAGGGCACATACTGGGGTTGCAGGCCATTTCCCGGCAGGCCAGTTCCCAGCAGAGGATGCATGAAAAGCAACCATACATTGATGTTTTTCTCCCTCTCTCCTTCCCTTCCCCTCTAAAGATAAATAAATAAAATCCTAAAAAAAAGGCTTGTCTATTTTGTTTATCTTCTCAAAGAACCAACTCCTGAATTCATTGATCCTTAAAATTGTGCTTTTAGTTTCTATGTTATTTAATTTGCTTTAATCTCAGTTATTTCCTTCCTTCTGCTTGCTCTGGGCTGTCTTTGTTGTTGTTCCTCGAGTTCTTGCAGGCGTAGGGTTAGGTTGTTTGTTTGAAATGTTTCTATTTTCTTTAGGTAGGCCTGTATTGCTATAAACTTCCCTCTCAGGACTGCCTTCACTGTGTCCCATAAGTTTTGGGTTGTTGTGAGATCATTTTCATTTGTTTCCAGAAACGTTTTGATTTCTTCCCTAATTTCATTCTTGACCCATTCGTAATTTAATAGCATACCATGCAGTCTCCATGTTTTTGGGTGCTTTGTTTTTTTTTTTTTTTCTTTGGGATTGGTTTCTAATTTCAGTCCCTTGTGGTCAGAGAAGATGCTTGGTATGATTTCAATTTTCTTGAATTTGTTGAGGCTCGTTTTGTGTCCTATCATGTGGTCTATCTTTGAAAATGTTCCATGTGCATTTGAAAAGAATGTGTATTTAGCTTCTTTGGGATGAAGGGCTCTATATATATCAGTTAAGTCCATTTCATCTAGGGTGTTGTTTAATGCCACAATATCTTTGTTGATAATTTGTTTGGAAGATCTGTCCATTTTTGATAGTGGGGTCTTCAAATCCCCTACTATGATTGTGTTGCTGTCAATATCTTTCTTGAAGTCCTCTAAGATTTTCTTGATATATTTGGGTGCCCCTATGTTTGGTGCATGTATGCTTACAATGTTAATGTCTTCTTGGTGGATTCTTCCCTTGAGTATAATGAAGTGACCTTCTTGGTCTCTCTTTATAGCCTTTTTTTTTTGAAGTCTATTTTGTCTGATATGAGAATTGCTACCCCAGCTTTTTTTTCTTGTCTGTTTGCTTGGAAAACTTGTTTCAAGCCTTTCACTTTTAGTCTGTGATGGTCTTTTGTCCTGAGGTGGGTCTCTCATAGGCAGCATATGTGTGGGTCATGCTTTCTTATCCATTGAGCTATTCTGTGTCTTTTGATTGGAGCATTTAATCCATTTAAAGTTTAAGGTTATTATTGATAGGTACTTATTCATTGCCATTTTTTGTACCTGTGTTCCTAGCTCTCTCCCTCTTATCCTTCCTTCCCTTAAAGCAGTCCTTTTAGTATTTCTTGTAGAGCTGGTTTGGTGGAGGCATATTCTTTTAGGCTTCTTTTGTCTTGGAAGCTCTTTATTTGGCCATCTATCTTGATTGAGAGCCTTGCTGGGTAAAGTAGCCTTGGTTGTAGGCCTCTGGTTCTCATTACTTAGAATATTTCTTGCCATTCTCTTCTTGCTTGAAGTGTTTCCATTGAGAAGTCAGTAGCTAACCTTATTGGGGCTCCCTTGTATGTTATTTCTTTTTTCTCCCTTGCTGCCTTTAAGATTCTCTCTTTGTCTTGGAATTTTGCCATTTTGATGATGATGTGTCTTGAAGTGGGCCTCCTTGGGTTCCTCTTGGTTGGGACTCTCTGTGCTTCCTGGGTTTGTGAGACTTTTTCTCTTATCAAATTAGGGAAATTTTCTCTCATTACTCATTCAAGTACGTTTTCTATCCCTTGTTCTTCTTCTTCTCCTTTTGGTATTCCTATTATTCGGATATTGTTACGTTTCATATTGTCTTGCATTTCTCTTAATCCCTCTTCATTCTTTCTGAGGCTCTTTTCACTTTCTTGCTCTTTCTGTGAGATGCTTTCTATTTGTCCTCCAACTCACTAATCCTATCCCCAGCTTCATCTATCCTACTTTGGAAACTTTCTACTGTGTACTTCAATTTGGAAATTGTGTTCTTCATTTCCTCTTGTCTCTTGCTGATAATTTCCATTTCCTTTTTGATGTTGCTGTAGTTTGCAGAGAGATCCTTATAGTTCCCCTGTAGTTTCTGGTAGTTCACTGTGAGCTCTTTGAACTTCGTAATAACCAGAGCTTTGAATTCACTGTCTGATAGTTGATCAGCCTCTATTTCATCTAACATTCTTTCTGAAGTTTCTGCTGTTTCTTTCATTTGTGGATTGTTTCTTTGTCTTCTCCTTGTTTGAGACTCTTCTTTTTAGTCTCTGCTTCTAAAATTGATCTGTTCTGAAGCCCTGGTTTTATGGTGTATTTTTTAAAATATATTTATTTATCTTTAGAAGGGAAGGGAAGGAAAGGAGAGAGGGAGAGAAGTATCAATGTATGGTTGCTTCTCGTGCATCCCCTGCTGGGAACTGGCCCCTGCTGGGAACTGGCCTGCAACCCAGGCATGTGCCCTGACTGGGAATCGAACCGCGACCCTTTGATTCGCAGGCCCGTGCTCAATCCACTGAGCTACACTAGCCAGGGCTTTGTAGTTTCTTGATGTTCTTCATCTCCACCTACACTCACGCTGGTCCTCCCGCTGGTCCCTGCGTTGGTCGCCTACCACTGCTGAATGTCCTGGCTCTAGTAGCAGCCTCCTCAAGCACCCAGGCCCGTTACTACGGCAGCGGCACAGAGGCTAGGAATGTCCCGGCTCCCATATCTGGCTCTCTCTGCTGCCCAGGGCTGTCACAGGGGTTTGGAGTGTCCTGGTTTCCGTACCTGACTCCCCGGCATCTAGTCCTGTCTCTATGGCAGTGGCACAGAGGCTTAGAATGTTCCAACTCCCGTACCTGATTCCTCCATTTCCAGTCCCATCACTATGGCAGCAGCACAGGGGCTGAGAACGTCCCAGTTCCCGTAGGGGGCTCCTCTGCCACCCAGGGCTGTCTCAGGGGTTTGGAGTGTCCCAGCTTCCAAATCTGACTCCCCGGCATCCAGTCCTGTCTCTATGGCAGCGGCACAGGATCTGTGAACATTCCGGCTCCTGTAGCTGGCTCCTCAGGGCCCAGGCCTGTCTCTATAGGTGGCATCACAGGGGCCTTTGGTGTCCCAGCCCCTGCAACTGACCCTTTGGTTCCCCAGGCCAGTAGCTATGGCATCGGCACAAGGGCTGAGAAGGTCCCAGCTCCGGATCCTGACTCCTCTGTCTCCCAGGACCTTCACAGGGGCTTGGAGTGTCCAGCTCCCTTACCTGACTCCCAGGCTCCCAGGCCTGTTGCTCTGGCCACAGCACAGGGTCCGCGTGATACCGAGCTTAAGTAGCTGACTCTGCCGCCGTCTGGTGTTTCAGCGTGGGTCACAATCTCTGGTCTTTTAATTTCATAAATGCTGGGTAACCAATGGTTTATTGTGCTGTTTCTCTATGGATCTGCCAGGATTTTCACCCATGAGTACAGGAGCTAGCATCAGCTCCATCTTACTCCATCGCCATCTTCCCAGCATTCCCTGAATAATTTTTGAAACTTCATTATAATGTGGTCAATATAAAAAATGTTCCAAGTGTGCATCTCTGCTGCCTTCTTGTGGTCTATTTTGGGAATAACACCTTAGGGCAGGCCAGCAGGAAAAGCTGTAGTCGGTTATCTGCGAATGTTGAATTCAATTTGCTGCTCATGGTGTTTCTCATATCCTTACTGAATTTTTTCAGGTGGTGTCTTGTTTGTGAAAATAGAATGCTGTATTTCTTCTGAGAGGTTTGTTAAATCTATTATGACTATACATTTTTATTTGTCTCCGTTCTATATAATTTAAGTTCATGGTATTGTTTATGAATTTGGATCTTCCTGGTAAATTAAACTCATTGATATGAAGTGCCCTTCATCTCTAGCCATCGTTACCTTGAAGTCCATTGCATGTTAGTATGTAATTTTCATGTGGTTTATGTTTGCATTAGACAGGGTGAGTACAAGAAACAAAAATTATTGTTGTGTTATTTAATAATTATGACATTATTGTTCATGTCATAATTATTAAAATTAGCAACTGTTTTGCTGCTTTTGCACCATCCTGTGTGTCTTTTCCCATTTTTTCAATTTTGATGTTTTTTCACCCCATGTTTTAGGTCATTCCTATTTTCTCTTAGTTTGTGTCTTGTCCTTTATTCTCTGAAGTTTTCCAGAGTACTGTTCAATATTATGAAGTATACACTATTAATGTATTTCTTCATTACATTGCACGTCTACAAATATACCTGAGTCCTGGCTGGTTTTGTTTAAATGGGCCACTAAAAATCAAACTTACAGACGGGGGCGGGGTCTTAGGTCAGAGGCGTGAGTGGGCTGGAGGTGAGAGGGGGCAAGGCCGCAGATTTGGGTGGGGCCGGGCGGGAGGCAAATGTAGGCTGGCAGGAGTGAGGGGCGGCCAGTTCTGGTGGAGAGATGAGCCAGTATGTGGGCTGGAGGTTAGGCGCTGCCGCCGGATCCTGGTCTCTGTGGTCATGAGGTGATGGTCACATCCTAATGTGATGCAAGCAATGCAGCCCAAGGACAGGAGGTGAGTTGCGTGGGAGCTATGAGGTGACGGGGCTGTGGGGGGCAGACACAGCCACCCTATGGGAAGCATCAAAGTGGGGGCAGACTGTTTCTGGGGTACATATCTCAGTTCCAATTTAGCTGACTACTTCCTGTGACACTTTTCTTTATATATATAGATTATATTTAAGTTATAGATAGCTTTGATAAATAGGGATATAATGATAGCCATTTTTAAACTCCCAAATAAGATGAAATTTTTCATTTGTTAAAGTTTCTGTTATTGCATAGCAATTTTAGAGGTTTTAGAGGTTTCACACCTGTGGCTAGCATGATGATTGTTTGAGCAGCACTTGCCCCAGGAGAATTTTTAAATTTGCTTGATTTCATCTCCCAAGAGCATCCCCAGTGATTTCTTGATGGTCTTCTATCTTCTATAATCAAAGTCCCCTAAATGGAAAAAAATACATGAGTGTATCTGATTTTTATGTTTCGAAAAAATGCATCTATTAGATTTTCTCACATATTTCTGTGCTTGTTTATTGTAGAGCTCTAGAGTGTGGAAGAAAATTGATCTGAATTTGGATCACTAACAAGCTGAGCAAAAGTGACCAAGCTACCTAATGTCTCTGGTCCTCATGAAATGATACTCTTGCATAGATTTGATAGCAGTTGGAAATGAAATTATGCATGCATCATTATTCAGATGTTATTGGACACAGTATTTGCAGACCAAGAGCATTAGTGTTATTATCAATATTACCATTGCCAGGTTAACAAATATTATGTATTTCTCTCTGTGGAATATTATTTTAAAGGATCTTTAAAATAAACAGCTAGCTAAAGGTATTTAGTATTGGCATACATTATTTTTTAGTATATTTTATTGATTATGCCATTACAGTTCTATTTCCCTCCTTCATTTACCTCCACCCTGCACACCCCTCTCCCACCATTCCTCCCCTTTAGTTTATCACCACGTGTCTCAAGTTCTTTAGATTCTATATTTCCCATGCTATTCTTGCCCTCCCCTTGTCTATTTTCTACCTACTGTCTCTGCTACTTATTTTCTGTACCTTCTCCCCCCTTCTCCTTCTCCCACTCCCCAGTTGCTAACCCTCCATGTGATCTTCATTTCTATGGTTCTGCTCCTGATCTAGCTGTCCACTTAGTTTGTTTTTGTTTTAGGTGTGGTTGTTAATAACTGTGAGTTTGCTGCCCTTTCACTGTTCATCTTTTTTATCTTCTTTTTCTTAGGTAATTCCCTTTAACATTTCTTATAATAAGGGCTGAGTGATGATGAACTTCTTGAATTTGGTCTTATCTGAGAAGCACTTTATTTGTCCTTCCATTCTAAATAAAAGCTTTGCTGGATAGATCAATCTTGGATGTAGGTCTTTGGATTTAATGACTTGGAATAGTTCTTTCCCAGCCCCTTCTTTCCTGTAAGGTCTCTTTGGCGAAATCCGCTGACAGTCTGATGGGAAGTCCTTTGTAGGTGACTGTACCCATTATCTGTTGATGCTTCTAGAATTCTCTCCTTCATTTTAATCTTGGCTAATGTAATTACGATGTGCCTTTATGTGTTCCTTCTTGAGTCCAACTTCTTTGGGACTCTCTAAGCTTCCTTGATTTCCTGGAAGTCTATTTCCTTTGCCAGATTGGGAAAATTCTCCTTTGTTATTTTTTCAAATAAGTTTTCCATTGGAGGCTGCACCTCTCCCTTTTCTGGTACCCCTATAATTCAGATGTTGGAACATTTAAAAATGTCCTGGATGTTCCTAAGCCTCTCCTCATTTGTTCTGAATTCTTGTTTCTTCATCCTTTTCTGTTTGGTCATTTTTTTCCTCTTTCTGGTCCACTCCTTTGATTTGAGTCCCAGTCTCCTTTCCATTACTATTGGTTTCCTGTGCATTTCCCTTCATTTCAATTAGTTTAGCCTTCATATGTTCCTCTAATTTGTGACTATAATCAACCAGTTCTGTGAGCATTCTGATCACCAGTGTTTTGAACTGTGCATCTGAAAGTTTGGCTATTTCTTTATCACTTATATTTATTGGCTCTGGGGCACTGAGTAGTTCTTGAGCCATATTCTGATCTGTTCATGCCTATTACGTATGAGGAGGTGTTCAAAAGGGTGGGGCCACCTAGGTCGCTCGTTTGTGACACTGTATGTGGGGGTGGGTCAGAGAGAGGCCACCCAGGTCGCTTGTTTGTGATGCTGTATGTGGTGGAGGGGTCAGAGAAAGACAATGGCAGTCCCCTCTGCCACTTTCCACCACAGAGTCCTGCACGGTCTGTCTCACCACTTGCTCCTTCACTGGTTTATCTGGGCTGGAATTTGTGACCGTGGTGAGCCCTGAGTGTGTCCACTGCCTTGTGCCCTCAGTGGATTTACCCCCTGCTACTCCACACCTGGGATCTGCCCACAGCTGCTGGTGCACCTGGGTCACACGCCCAGGTCAGTCCGGTGGATCTTTGCTGCCAGACCCCACTCTGCTGCTGGCTCTGCCGCTCTTGGCTGAAGTGTTTGTTGTTGTCAGACTTTCATGTAGTTCAATTTTATGTGGTTTGGCTGCAGTTTTGTTGCTAAAACTTTGTTGTTTTTAAACTTGGTTGTGTGAGAGGGTGCAGTGCTTCCACCTACACCTCCATCTAGGTGGAAGTCTTGGCATACATTCTTAATTGACTTGTATTAGAATAAATAGAAGTATCCATTAACTTTAGAGACAATAACTACAAAAATAAGACATTGATAATAAGAAAGAAATCACATATATTTCTGTCTACCACCATATATTGCTAAGTGAACTTCCTGAATCTCCTCTTTGCTGTGGCCTGATGAAATACTGTGGTATTTCTGAAGACTGTATTATTTTCTAAGATGAACTTGGTTTCACCTAGTTTTGTTACAACTTGTGTTATTTGGGAAGACAGTGAGTTGACATGCATTTCCTGTATCGCTTACCAGTGGAGTCTTCTAGCTTGCAGAAGAGAAATGTGATCATTTCTTACCTGGCCTTACACACAGCCCAATTCTCCAACCAGACTGGAAACTATCAGGGTCAGGGTTCATTTAGACCCAACTCTCAACTCTCCCCAGCCAGTGTCCATGAACTCTGTGGGTACTTACAGCCCCTGTGTGTTTGCCACTTCATTCTTATTCCCCTGTGTGCAACTTCAAATAGTCAGGTCTCTCTCTCTCTCTCTCTCTCTCTCTCTCTCTCTCTCTCTCTCTCTCTCTCTCTCTCTCTCTCAGGCCTGTTCAATCCTTGTTTGGAAGGGGAGGGAACGATTGACTTGGCTCTCTCCCAGGAAGCCTGCTTCAGACCCTAAGTTTTTCTCCCCTGTGTAGGGGTAGGTGGAATCCACTCCCTCCTACCTCACTTCCAACTTCCCTTCTCTAAAGATTTCTAAATTAGAGAATTTGTTTATGGCCCATCAATTTTACTCTTGAAGATATATATCCAAAGTCATTGTAAACAAGCAATCAAGAAAAGATCTATACTGACATGTTTATAATAGCATTATTTGTAAACGTTAAAAGGTGGAAACAATCAATATGTCCATCAACCTTTTCATGGAATGCCATTTCCCAGTACAAAACAATGAAGTAATGATACACACTGCCACCTGGATGAATCTTGAAACATTATGCACATTCAGAGTAAAAGAAGCTGCACAGAAAAAAAAGCCTAATATTCTATCTGTAGGATGTATAGAAAATATCTTCACAAGGCAAATTTGTAGAGACACAATGTAGATTTTAGATATTGCCACAGTATGTTTCCAAGCCTACACAGGTTTTTGTCATATGTCATTTCCTCGCAGCTGTTGCCATATGTCATTTCCTTGGCATTTGGCTTGAAGGCACCCTCAGATCCTAGGGTCTATTCCATGTAAGCCTCTTAAAATGGTTATTCTTCCAAACTCAGTACGGGAGATAAACTCTACAAAAAGTCTGCTAGAAAAGCAGAATACTATGTCACTTAAGTCATCACAAAAGTGCCAAGTCATCTTCCTGCCTGGTATGTTTTATTTTGTTGGAGTGTCATCCTGAACCTTCTAAGGGTGGCAGGTTCAATTCCAGGTCAGGACACACACCCCCTCCCCCCATTTTGTTCCCAGTAGTCTGGTGCATGTGCAAGGCAGCCAATGAACGTGTTTCTTTCACATCGATGTATTTTCCCTGCCTTCCTCTCTCCCTCCCATCATCTCTAAATAGCAATAACAAAAATGTCCTCGGGTGAGCATAAAAAAAATGCAAGGTCCTCCAACTCCTTTAGCCATATTCTGAAGGCTGAGATCTGTAACAGATCCTGACCACACTCAGAAGCAGAGGATGATGTACAGGTGCTGCTGCTAAGAGACAGGAATCATGGAGCCATTTTCTAGGTTGTTCACCTAAAAATGTTTAGGTGAACAAGTAATTTTCGTGATGAATTTGGAAGCCCCAAGACCAACGTCTTCTATTTCTCCCAATGAATAAAATGTGTGTGTCCTTTATTCTACCTTCCCCACCAAGATGAAATAGCAAGAACCTTTGAAATGCTGGCCTCATTTCCTTTTGTGCTATGAATCACAAGTTAATCCTTGCTGTATCTGCGCTTTGCTCAGATGTTTAGAGGAGCTGGGAGTCAATTTTGGGGCTGTGCAGCTGAAGCAAGTTGTATGAAGATGCCCAAAGGAAAACAACAGAAATGATTAAAGGGATTCAAAGCAAATTCTCTGAGGGAAATTAAGAGGATTGTGGGTTGTCATTCTGGGAAAGAGAATGAGTGGCCTTATTACCAACGGTCCTATATGTGTTTAGTGGATAATTTTTACGTGATGGTAAAGTACTAATGGTTTTAAATATTCTTTATTCAGGGTCTCTGTGTACAGGAGTAAATATAATATACTATATTAGTGGAAAAGAAAGATGATTCATAGACGCTATTCATGTTTTCAGAACCCTCACTTGCTCTTAAGTACAGTTCTTCTTAAAAGCAGGGAAGAGGGTTTTGGCTAGTGTAGTTTAGTGGATTGAGCTCTGGCTGCAAATCAAAGGTTGGCCAGTTCAGTTCCCAGCTATGTCACATGCCTAGGTTGTGGGCGAGGTCACCAGTAGGTGGTGCATGAGAGAAAAAGACACATGGATGTTCTCTCTCTTTCTCCCTTTATTCCCCTCTCTCTGAACATTAATAAATAAAATCTTTTTTTTTTTTTAAGTAGGGAAGAGGCCCAAGACCATCATGTTTGGTCTAAAGTTTCCATTACAGGAGCATTTGCGTGGAGTTAGGGGCGTATCAACCTCTGTAAAACATTCCGGTGGGGGTGTTGGGAAGGGAGTAAAAGGCAGAAAACTGTACTTCAAAAATAATTAAATAAATATGTAAATAAATAATTTTTAAAAATCCCAGACGACAGAGCCATGTATTGCACTGTGTTTCTTCGCTTTAGCTCTCTGGCATTTTGGAGAATACTAACATCACCTTAATTTTCCACGCTTCTCCAGTTTTCAGTGTACATATAAGTAGAAGTATAGCCAAATGCATCATCTGAAATGTGACAGTATTAAGAGTGAAATGAGATTGAATTAACTGCGATAGTTGGATAACTTGCAAAAACCAGAACCTCCGCAGGCCAATTGGCATAATGTTCATTATCAGTAAAATCATATCCCTGACTGGTAATAAATGAAATAATGACTATGGAGGAAGTGTTAGTGCTTTTTCTGGTTTCAGAAAAGCTAGGTCATGGGGATCAGGAAGATCTTCGACTTTCTTTTTTACTCATAGCATTGAAAAGAGCACAACAGATCAATAAATAGAAAATAGCAAAAGAGAGAAGGACTTCCTGTAGACATAGCACTGTTCCCAGCTCATTCCCTTTTTCCTTTTGTTTTTCTTTTCTTTTATTTTCCTCTCCTTTTCTTTTCTTCTCTTTGATTTTTTATTACTCTCAAATGTCTTTTTCTTTCTTTTATCTCTTTTCTTCCTTCTTCTTTCTCTTTCTTCCTTCCTCCCTCCCTTCCTTCATTTACTTACCTGAGGACATTTTTTTCATTGCTTTTACAGTGGTGGATAGGGAGGAAGAAGGATAGAAAAAGAAACATCAATTGCTTGTCTCTCATATGTGCCCTAACTAAAGACCAAACCTACAATTCAGATATGTGACTGGCCAGGAATCAAAACAGTAAGTTTTTGCTTTGTGGGACAATGATCAGCCAGTGCATGGATCACTCTGATCATATGTTCAGTTTCTAGAGAAAGGTTCGATAGCCTTCATTATTTTTTTTCAGATAACTGGTACATATAAAAAGAAGTGACTCTACCATACTTTGAATTTTGAACAGGTCAGATAACAAGCCTTAGATTGAGCCAGACAACCTGTGAAACATATGATATCTGGTGAAGAAGGCCGTTCTTTCACTTGGTCTTCCTTCCAGATTTGATGTCAGGGTTCTGTGTGAACTTGTTTTTGAAAATTACTTAGTATATTTTTGGATAATACTTATGCTCAATAAATATTGAGGAAAAACACACTGTTTTCATGCAGTAGGCACAAGGTCACAGTAAATTGGTACTGTAAGCACCTTTCTTAGGCAGGGCTGTCTACCTCAGCACCATCGATCCTTTGGAAAGGACAAAACTTGGTTGTAGGAGACTGTCCTACATTGCCTCCCTTGCATTGCCAGATGTCAGCAACACTCCTGATCTCTTCCCATCACATGCCAAAAGTGCCCTTCCCAGCAGATGACTGAGAACTCTGTGGAAAGGACCAATTAGTGACTTCAGTTGGTGGGTATTCACCACTAACTTTCCCCTGGATGCTAATAAGTCTACAGAATGCATAAGACATGGTAAAAATGAATAAGCTGATCAATCCACCCATCTGTAGATGCCTTGAAAGGTCTCTGTTAGGTCAGAGCTGATCTAGGCACTTGCTAGGCAAAATGTGGTTTCCTCAGAGTGAACAACAAAACAACCTGAGCAGATAGATAGAAATACAATGTCCTGCAACAGCAAAACTTCCTCTATCCCAGGAGCACAATGTTTGTATGGACAAGTTAAAAGAACTTTCATGCCCAAAACATTTATTTCAACATAGAAGTTGTGGTAAAAAATTCTTGCTCTTTCACTATAGGAAAGAAATTGCCAGTGTTCCCTGATGCAATGTAAAGGTGTTGTGAAAATCTCACAACTGTCAAAAAATGGAGAAACCCTAACAGGCCATAGTCTTAACATTTCACCCAATGGTTACTGTGTGGGTAGATGAATATATGACTCTAGGGACTGAATGGATTTTTATGAATTGGCCATAATGAAGTGAGAATGTGTCATATCCTATATCATTTCTCTTTAGCAAGCTGGCAGGGAAAAAATAAACAGCTTCTTGTTGGAATCCAGCCAGCTTCCACTGCTAGCATGATACACGTTATTTTATTCTAAAACCCCTAAATGAGATGGAATTATTCTGTGTTATGTACTTGTTTAAATAGCCAATAAACACATTTTTAATTTTCATGGGGATCACACCATCTCTTCATTGGTATAATGACTGATCCCACTGATAAGATGGAAATGTTACACCCCACAGGTGAGCTGTGTGCCTAAGCAAATAATGCTTCTATGTGTCAGAGTCTTCAAGGATTAGGGCTTCTTGGTGACATTGCAAAAGAGTCATTTGGGGTTGGGAATGACCCTACGCTTTTTAAAAGTGTAATTAACATAAAATGCATTTTCAGGGTTTATCATGAATATGTATTGGTTGCAGTCACAGGTAGAGAATTGGGCATGGTATACTGTGCTCTGCCCCTGATGATTTAGGATAAAGAACACAAAAACAAAAAGGTCGTTGTGATTGTTGTGTATGATTATACTAAGTTATGAACAAAACTTATGATGTTTTTATAGATATTTATCAAGAGGTCTCAAAAATTAACAATTGCTTGAGCAAGCTTTGTTGCGTTCCTTGTCCATATGATACATATGAGCTTAAAACACCAAATCAGCCATGCCTATTTCTTTGAGGAATATGTGCTTATCCCGAGAGTGTGCTGGGATGGGTGCAATGCCTTTAGGGGATGAGTGTGTTCTCATTGTCAAAAAGCATTGAGATTCTGAACAGTGAAAAATCAGCCTATGTATTGAGTTACATTCTCATGACCTGTGGCATGTTAGAATGAGCATTGACATTTCTGATTATCCTTAGAAAATATCCTCAAAACACGGTATGGAAAAGTAGTTCATTGTACCCCTGTGAAATATGATGACTGGTCATATTTAATATTATGGATATTTCTCAAATTTGTCAACTCAGGAATGTGCAAACAATTTGAAGTTGAAAGCTAGTGCATTTTATGTGACTCTATTTCAGTTCTGTGCTCCCATTGGTAGTATTTACTTTCACTGAATGATCACACATAGGCAAAATTTGGATAAATCCAAACAATGAGAATCATCCAAATAAATTCATTCATCGAAATGAATATTTGATACCAAAGGATGTTTTGCATAATACATGTGAATACTAAAAATCAAGAAACCAAAGCATGTCAGACTTGAAAATTTCCTTAGAGGAAATTCCAGCCAACCCCTTCATTTCACAGATAAACTGAGGCCCAGAGAAATGAAATGTGTTTGCCAGTGTGTAAAAACAATTTTTAGGGTTTAATAATTAAACTTAACAGCATGCAGAAGTACTCCACAAAATAAGGCCATTAAATAGTCAAAAAAGCTTATCAGATACCATCAAGTTCAAGGAGTTCATCATAACCAAGCCCTTCTTATATGAAATGTTAAAGGAACTTATCTAAAAAAGAGAAGATAAAAAAGATGAGCAGGGAAAGGACAGCAAACTCACAGTTATTAACAACCACACCTAAAACAAAAGCAAAATAAAGGACAGCTAGATCAGGAGTGGAACCATAGAAATGGAGATCACATAGAGGGTTAGCAACAGGAGAGTGGGGTGAGGGGAAGAGGGGAGAAGGTAAAGGAAATAAGTAGAAACAGCCATGAGTGGGAAAGTTATTTGAACAAATAATAAAGGAGAACTTCCCCAATCTGCCAAAGGAAATAAACTTCCAAGATATCCAGGAAGCTCAGAGAGTCCAAAACAAGTAGGACTCAAGAAGGAACACATAAAGGCACATCATAATTACATTAGCCAAGATTAAAATGAAGGAGAGAATTCTAGAAGCATCAAGAGATAAGGGGAGAGTCACCTACAAAGGAGTTCCCATCAGACTGTCAGCGGATTTCTCAAAAGAGACCTTACAGGCAAGAAGGGGCTGGAAAAAAGAATTCCAAGTAATGAAATTCAAAGATCTACGTCCAAGATTGCTCTATCCAGCAAAGCTTTAATTAAGAATGGAAGGACATATAAGGTGCTTCTCAAATAAGGTAAAATAAAGTTCAGGGAGTTCATCATCACCAAGCCCTTATTATATGAAATGTAAAAGGAACTTATCTAAGAAAAAGAAGATAAAAAATATGAACAGTGAAAGGACAACAAACTCACAGCTATTAACAACCACATCTAAAACAAAAGTGAACTAAGAGGACAGTTAGATCAGGAGCAGAATCATAGAAATAAATATCACATGGAGGGTTAGCTACAGGGTAGCAGGAAGAGGAGAAAGAGGAAGAAAGTACAGACAATAAGTAGTACAGATGGAAGGTAGAAAATAGTCAAGGGGAGGGCAAGAATAGTATGGAAAATGTAGAATCTAAAGAACTGTGACACATGGACAAAAACTAAATGGGGGATATTAGAGGAGGGGTGTGTAGGGTGGAGGGGAATGAAGAGGGGGTAGAATAACTGTAATGACATAATCAATATATTAAAAACAATATTAACATAGACAGTGGGGAGAAAAATAGGGGGAGGGCAAGAGTAGTTTGGAAAATGTAGAGGCTAAAGAACTGATGACACATGGGCATGAACTAAAGGGGGAGAATGTGGGGAGAGGGGTTGTGCCAGGTAGAGAATGAAGGGGGAAAACAGAATGGACTTGGGATGAGTAGGCAATTTAATGAGTGCAGTGTGTATTTATCACATTTCTCTGTCAGTGGGTGACTAATGAAGAGTTCATCAGAGACATGCAGAATTCAGAGGATGGAATCAATAAAAATTTAAACCAGAAAAGAGGCTTATTGCAGGATTGATGCCATGCTAGGTGTATATTCTACAAATCTTTAAGGTTATATTGTCACTGGAGAGAGCAAGGTAAAAATTTCCAGGGGATAGTGGAGATAAGAGGATAGATGAATTCCATCCCAGTAACTATAGCCTCATTGTTCAGTAAATGCACAAGCTTTGATGAAGAGAAAATGCTAGTCTGACCCATAGTTACTTTAAATTTGAATCAAAAAATAATACTCTGTCCAATAAATCTATTTTATTTTTTATATTTTCCATTTTTTTGAAAAAAATATGTTGCCCTCAATGGCAGTTTTAATGTTGACTTTCATTTTTAAGCTGGTGAATTTTAGTTTTAAAAGTTACACAATTTTGCTCTGACTGGTGTGGTTCAGTGGGGTGAGCATCATCTCACAAAGCTGAAGGTTGCCAGTTTGATTCCCAGTCAGGCCACATGCCTGGGTTGCAAGTTTTGATTTCCAGTCCAGGGGTAGGGAGTGTATGAGGCAAGCAATTGATCTTTCTCTCTCATATCCACGTTTCTCTCTCTCTTTCTCTCTCCCTTCTCCTCTCTTGGAAAACCAAATAAATAATTTTTTTAAGTAGTGGAATTTGTTGTCAGTTTAATCTACCAAGTATTTCACATTTTTTAAAACTAAGCACCCTTGTCTATGGTGTGAATGACATTAGGTGACTTACAATGTTGTGACAAAACCACAATGATAATAGAATTATAAGAATTACTGCATTGCTCCCCCATCATCACCCACGCAGTAGCCAAAACAAATTCCATCTCTTGTTTCCAATCCGAAATTGGTTTTGTCCATGTGTTCCTTGTAGTCATTCCTGAAAGCCCTTCTTCCTTTGGGCTTCCATACTTCCCTCTGTTGACTGTAAGATTGTTCTCAGTTTCAGTGTTTTGCTTATATTTTGCCTGCTTTCCTGGTGTAGTGATTGGATTCCAGTTAAAGGGGAGATCCTATGGTATTTGTCCCTCACCAACTGGCCTATTTCATTTAGCATAATGGCGTGCCACCCAAGCATGCTCTCTCTGAGGGTAGGAGCTGCTTCTTTCTTTCTGCTCATTCATATTCCATTGTGTATATTCGTCATGGTATTTGGATCCTCTCAATTTCTGACAAGCTGTTTTCTTGCTTTCTGATCTAGCCTATTGTAATGGCACTGCTCTGAATATTAGGGTGCATGGCTTATTGAGATTGGGATTTCAGGATTCTTAGGATATAATCTGGTGAGCGGAATTGCTGGGTCAATGGACAGTTCCATTTGTAGTTATCTGAGTAAATTCCATCTTGTTTTCCACCAGTCTGCCTTCCCCCCAACAGTATATTGGGATTCTCTTTTCTCCACCTCCTTTCCAACACTTGTTTGCAACTTTATTTGTCATGGCCCTTCTCACTGTGTGAAGCTGTCTCTCACTGTGGTTTAACTTTGCATCAGTCTCTCTGATGGCTAGTGATGTTGAGCATCTTTTCATGTGCCTGTGGGCCATTTCTATGTCCTCCTGGGGGAAGTGTCTGTTCAATGCATTAGCCCCTTACTTCATTGAGTTGTCTACTTCTGCAGTGCAATTGTGTGAGTTCTTTACACATCTTGGAGATCAAATTATGTATTTTTTCTTGATTGATTCTTCCCTTGAGAATTGTGAAGTGTCCTACAGGTTCTCTCTTGATGGCCTGTGTTCTGAAATATTTTGTCTGATGTAACTATTGTTAACCCAGCTATTTTTTCCTGTCTATTTCCTTATATTTGTTTCCAGCCCTTTCCTCTCCTCTGTTAAGTTCTTTGTTTTGGGTTGGGTTTCTTTTAGGCAGTATATGTGTGGGACATAATTTTGAACCCATTGAGCTACTCCATTTCTTTTGATAAGAGCATTTAACCCGTTTTCATTGAAGGTTATTATTGATAAGTACACTTTTTTGCCATTTTTGTGTGTCTATTTACTTCTCTCTCACACTTTTTTCTTTTTTCTTTTATTGAAGGCCCTTTAGCATCTCCTACAGCACTGGTTAAGCAAAGGTGTGCTCTTTGAGACTTCTTATACCCGGGAAGCTTCTTACTGAGTTTCTTATTTTAACTGACAGCCTTGCTGGATAGAGTAATTTGGTTTGCAGGCCCTGATTCTCATTACGTGTAGTATTTCTTGCAATTTTCTTCTGGGTTGAAATGTTTCCAATGAGAAATCGTCTGCTCATCTTATCAGGGCTCCTTTGTTTGGTATTTCCTTTTTCTTTCTTGCTACCTTTAATGTTCTTTATGGTTCTCTCTTTGTCTTCAAATTTTGCCATTTTTATAATGATGTTTGTTGTAGTAGACCTCTTTAAATTTCTCTTCATTTGGAATATTCAGTGATTCCTGAATCTATCTGACATTTTTTTTCTCATCAAATGTGGACAGTTTTCTGTCACTGATTTTTCAAAAGGACTTTCTATTCCTTGGTAAGAGAAATAGAAAATTTCTTTTCCTCTCCTATTCCTATTATACTACAGTAGGAGAGCAAGAGGAAGAAAGGCTATCTGCAAAAATAATGGGGGGGAATTTTTCTAATTTGATAAGGGTAATAATCACACAATCCAGGAAACACGGATATTTCCAATCAAGAGGAACCATAGGCAGCCCACTCAAAAAAAAATAATAATTAAATTGGCTAATAACCAAGACTAAGAGAGAATCTTCAAGGCAGTGGAGAGAAACAGAAAGCAACATACAAAGAAGCCACAAGAAACTTAGCTGCTGACATATCAACAGAAATTTTACTATAGCATTAAAAGTTAGACAAGAACTATACCAAGTAATGAAAACCAAAATACTGCAACTGAGACTCCTACATTCAGCAGAGCTCTCAAATAAAAATGAAGGCCTAATAGAGATCTGCTATATACAAGAAGGCTCAAAGCATGACTCACATATATGCTGCTAACCAGAGAACTACCTCAGAACCAAAGATCTACACAGACTGAAAGGGGAGAGCTAGAAAAAAATATTTCAAGCAAATGGACAAGAAAGAATGGCTCAGGTATCAGCACTCATGTCAGATGGAATAGACATCCAAAATAAGGGCAGAAATAGAGAACCAGGAGGTCAATACATAGTACTGAAGGGATGCAATGGGAAGCAATGCGCCAAGAAGCCATAAGCAGTGTACACATACACACACCCAACATGGGAGCACTAAATATAAAATGGAAATCTTGGAGGACTTCCAGAACAATATTAATGGCAGCACAGTTGTAGTGGGGGATTAAACAAGTCACCATAAGAAATGAAAAGATTTTCCACACAAAATATCAACAATGGTATTCTGGCATTGAAAACTGTCCTGCATCAAATGAACTTAATGCATATATAGAGAACCTTCCATCCCAGAAACACAAAATGCACATTCATTTCACACACAAAGAGAAATTTTTCAAAGATAGAACACATGACAGGACACAAAACAAGCCTCAACAATTTCCAGAAAATGGAAATCATATCAAATATTTTCTCTGTCCACAATGAACTGAAAGTTGAAAAAAAACTCAGAAACACTCAAACTCATAGAGGTACTATAGCAGTGAGTGTGTCAACAATGAGGGTAAGGAAGAGATAAAAAAAAGTTTCTGGAAACAAATTCAAATGACCTCAAATCAAACAGTAGTTTATGGCACACAGCTGATGCAGTCCTGAGAGGGAAATTCATTGGTGTGCAGGGCTACTGAAAAGGGATAGAAGCTTTGGAAATAAAGAGTTTCACCCTATACCTACCAGAACCAGAAGAAAACAAGAAACACAGCCCAGACAACATAGAAGGGAGGAAATAACCAAGATCAGAGCAGACTGAAATGACACAGAGAAAAAAAGCACAATTTGAACAATCAATCAACCCAGGAGCTGATTATTTCCACACATAAACTACACCAACAGGCCTTTCAACAGCCCCATCAAGAAAAAAAGAGAGAGGCTACAAATAAACACAGCCAGAAATGAAAGAGGAGAAACTACACCTGGTGCCACAGAAAGTTGACGGTCAAAGATGCTGTGGCTATTTGGGGTCACTTATGGTTCCTTATGACTTTCTGAAATATCAGTTATATATCTGTGAGATATATCATTGATATTTGAATAGGGATTGCATTGAATCTCTCAATTGCTTTGAGTACTAAAAACTTATGACCGTGTTGTTTCTTCCCATTCTACATGCTACCAAAAATTTGTGTCTTCCTCAACTTCCTCCTTCCATCATGAGTAGTTTTCTGAGTTCAGATTTTTTTTACTGGCTTGGCTAAGCTTATTTCTAGGCACTTTATTTTCTTGTCAGAGCCAGTGAGATTTCTTTTGCAGTTTCTGTCACTGACAATTTGCTGTTGATGTACAAAATTTCCTTTGATTTTATTATATTGACTGCATATCCTGCTTTTTTGTCAAATCCACTTATTAGATCAGGTAGGGTTTCTGTGGATTCTTTTTTGATGGTTTCCTTTTTGAAAAAAATGTTTATATTATTTACTTATTTCCACACATAAACTACACCACTTTATAAACTACTTAAATTACTTTATTGTTGTTCAATTCAGCTGTCTATATTTCTTCACTCGTCTTGCCTACCCCAGCCAAACCACCTTATTCCCTAGCTTCCACCCACCCCTTTGGTTTTGTCATTGTGTCCTTTATAGTAGTTCCTGAAAACCTTTCCCCCCTCCCTCTGGCTGATCATTTTTCTGTGGTTCTATATTCCTGACCAAGGCCAAAGAGTCTGAAGGAGTATATTTTATGCTACTTAGAAGAAAAATGAATTTTAATCAGAAACAAGAATCCCAGCCCCTCTGAAAGGATGATACTGCAGTAACCCTGTGGAAAACTTTAGCTCAGCCACTTCAAAAGGCTGTTTCAATTCAATTCAATGAATGATTTTAAACAAATAAATAAAATTGAGCTGACAAAATTCACTAAAGATCTGTCTGAGGTTGTTATGTTAACTAAATACCTCATTTAGCACACAGGTATCATCAATATTATGTTTATTCTTCGTAAAGAAATGAGGCTTCTTAGGTAGGTCATGTGTGCCAACATTGTTTTAGTTTTAAATTTGGCTGCAACTCAGAAACTCATTCATGAGGAAAAATGATTGACAACTAAAAGGGTTGACGCTATTTGTGAACTGCATTGCTCTCTTGTTGTATTTAAGGGTTCTTTAGCTTTCATGTTCTTATAAAAAAAGGATAGCTGTAAAGTTGAATTAAGTGAATCTGGGCCTTGGAAGATAAAGGGAGGAGAATAAAACTCTTGGAGTCATATGTACATCATAGAACCTTACAGTGCAGTTGCTGCAGACTAAGCAATGTGCTGCAGATGTGCATACCATTTTGTCCTGTGGAATAAATCAGTGCAAGCTGTACAGTGATTCATGACATCTAAAGTTTGGGGGGAAAGAGCATGAAAGGTTTTTACACTATTTGAATCATTGGATTTTCCGCCAGTCACTGCATGTGCTTTTCTTAATGGTGATTAAATTTAGAAAATATCAAAATGAAATAACTTACATAAACTTTATCTTGGGGGTAACGAGAGCTAAAGAAAATGAATGCATATAAGTTACCTCAATTTTATTAACCAAACATAGATTATTTACATATAAACATATAGCTTTATTTAGCTCAAAACATACTGTAGTAAAAAATGAATATTTTTCTAACTACATACAAAAATAATAAATAACAGGTACTTATTTATTTTAGAGAAATTACCTAGTCTGAGAGTTCTTGCCAAGCGGAAGTGTATGTAAAAACCCTTTGCTTCCTCCCACAACTGAAAGGAGGATAACAACCAGTCAAGGATCAATAAATGACCAGAAGCACCAGAAAATCACATTGCATGGAACTCTGACACTACCAAGGAATTAAAGAAAAATATCAATCAGGAGAACCAGACTGGTAAGGCAAGGTGGTAAAATGCATGGCCTGGGTGGGTGAGAAAATGCAGGAAGAGGCAGCTGACAGGGTGGACAAGGCTGACTTCAGGGGAAACTGAGACTCAGACTTGACAGTGAACTGTGGCACTTGCCACGGGTGACAGAAACCCCCAGTCCCACAGTAGAGTCTACTGGCAAGTGTTCTAGGGACAAGCCGGTGAGCTTCACTATTCCCTCTCTGGCCCCTCCTCAACAGGCAGCACTCCAGTGCAACATAAAGGGTTTACCTGCCCTGGTGAATACCTAAGCCTCCACCTCCTCACAACTTCTTTGGTTTGCCAAGACAAAGGAAAATGGCCCAATTGAAAGAACATAGCTAAACCTCAGAAAGAGAGCTAGTAGATGAGGACATACCCCACCTACCTGATGGAGAATTTAAAGCCCTGGTAGTCCAAATGGTCACTGATCTGATTGAGCTTGGTGTAAAATGAAAAAGCAAATAAAGATACTCAAAATGAAATAAAGTAAAATAATAAGGGAAAGTAGTGGACAGTGAGCCTGGGAGAATTAGGGAGCATGCGGTGGGGTCCATGGTGCTTGAAGGGGTGGTGGCCATGTGGGCAGTCAGTTTCTAGCAGCGATGACCACAGAGAGAGCCACACCT